>NW_007734186.1:20549-28184 GCF_000696425.1 Galeopterus variegatus | reverse complement strand
CAGGCGCGACACCGAGGGTTGCGATCCTGTTACCGGTCAGTAAAAAAGATAAAAAGGAAAAAAAAAAAAAATACCACCAGCAGAACAAAAGAAGAAACTTGCAATACATATATAAGAGGACTTTTAAAAAGTTCATGGAAAAAAGGAATGAAAAGACAAAAATAAAAAATATAAACTTTACTTTCTGACATAAGCACCATCCAGCTCAAGACACTTGTAAGCAGTGATTCCAGGCATCTGATCCATCCCTAAAGAACTGAGGATCCTGGGAAACTAATAATTAGAATTCCGCCCAGGAGGACCCTCACAGGGAACTTTACACTTCCAGACCCACAGTATTTCCAGAGCTCAGAGCCCAGAACCTGGGGGCACAGATGCCTTCTCACGTCTCTATGGGTATGTGTCTGAGGTGAGGGCAGGCGTGGCCCTGCAGGGCGTGTCCTATGTCACACTGGGTTCCAAAAAAGGCCTAATGCCTCAAGATGTTTCCTTCCTGTATCTACCATTGTCGGCAAGGTTGCCAAGTGTATTAGTCCACTTTGGGTTGCTATAACAGAACACCTGAGACTGGGTAATTTACAAAGAACAGAGGTTTATTTGGCTTATGATTGTAGGACAAGCTGCACCTGGCACGAGCCTCAGGCTGCTTCTACTCATGGTAGAAAGTGGCAGGTAGCCGGCAGGTATAAGCAGATGACATGGTGAGAGGAAGCCAGAGAGAGAGAGGGAAGAGGTGTCAGGGTCCTTTAAAAAACCAGCTCTTGTGGGAACCAATAGAACAAGATCTCACTTATTAATCCCCCCACACAGACAGCATTAATCCCTTCATGAGGGATCCGCCCCCATGACTCAGTTTCCAACACTGCCACATTCAGGATCAAATGTCCACATGAGTTTGGGTGGGGACAACACATCCAAACTCCATCATTCTACCCCTGGCCTCCCAAAACTCATGTCCCTCTCACATACAAAACAAAATCATTCCATCCCAATAATCCCAAAAGTCTTAGCTTGCTCCAGCACCAACTTAAAAGTCCAAAGTCCAAAGTCTCCTCTGAGACCAAAGGCTAAACTCCTTCCAACTGTGAACCTGTAAAAATCAAAGACAGATTTACCTACTGCCAAGATACAATGGTGGAACAGACATTGGGTACACATTCCCATTCCAAAAGGGAGGAGTAGGCCAAAAGAAAGGAGAAACAGACCCCAAACAAGTCCAAACCCCAGCAGGGCAGACATTATGTCTTAAAGCTCCAAAATGATTTTCTTTGACTCCAACTCCTGCATCCTGGGCACAATTGGGCATCTGGACCCCCAAAGCCTCGGGCAGCCTCGCTCCCACAGCTCTGCCAGGCACAGCCCAGTGGGCCGTGCTGGTGCCTGTGGCTTTTCCAGGCCTGCGTTGCACGTTACCAGTGGCCCCGCAGTCCTGGGGTCCGGGCAGAAGCCCTGCTGTCTTGGCTCTACTAGACATTTCCCTGGTGGGAGCTCTCTGTGGGGGCTCCAACCCCACTTTCCTGCTTGGCATTGCTCTAGTAGATGGCGTCAGCAGTGGCTCTGCCCCTGCAGCAGGTCTCTGCCTGGGCTTCCAGGCTTTTTCATACATCCTCTGGAACCTGGGTGGAGGCTGCCATGCCTCCACTGCTCTCACGTCCTGCCAGCCTGCAAACTTAACACGATGTGGATGCCACCAAGGTTTCAGGATTCTACTCTCCAGAGCTGCTGACCAACCAGACTTGGGGCTGCTCCAGCTGGAGCAGCTGGGATGCAGGGAGCAGGTTCCCTGAGGGCAGCTGCGCCCCAGGTCTGTCCTCCAGGAACTCAATCCTTCTGAGCCTCAGGGCCTGTGATGGGTGGGGCACCCTTCCAGACTTCTCAAATGCCTTTAGCGCTTTTCTCTCATTGTCTTGGCTGTTAGCACCTGGCTGCCTCACAGCCAAGCTAATGTCTTTAGCAACCAGTTTATCTGCTTCACTCTTACATTTTTCTCCAGCTCTCTGCTTCTCTACCACATGGCCAGGCTGCAAATTTTCCAAATCTTTATGCTCTGCTTCCCTTTTAAATTCTGGCTTTACATCATGCCCTTTGCCACCATAACTCAGAGTAGGCTGTTAGAAGTAACCATGCAGCTTCCTTAATGCTTTGCTGCTTGGAAAGTTCTTTGGCCAAACATTCCGGTTCTCAACTCTTAAGTCCCATCTGCAAAGTCCAAGGGCATGGCCACAATGCAGCCAAGTTCCTTGCTATGGTGTAGCAAGGGTGATCTTCTGTCCAATTCCCAATAAGTTCCCCATTTCTGACACCTCATCATCTGCATTTTTACTGTCCACATTTCTATCAGCATTCGGGTCACAACCATTTAACCAATCTCTAAAATGTTCCAAACTTTCCCTCATCTTTTTGTCTTCTTCTGTGTCCTCCAAACTCCTCCAACCTTTGCCCATTACCCAGTTCCAAAGCTACATCCTTATTTTCGGGTATTTGTATAGCAACACCCCACTCCTCGGTACCAATTTTCTGTATTAGTCCGTTTTGTGTTGCTATAACAGAACACCTGAGACTGGGTAATTTATAAAGAACAGAGGTTTATTTGGCTTATGATTCTGGGACAGCTGCATCTGGCATGGGCCTCAGGCTGTTTCTACTCGTGGTGGAAAGCGGCAGGGAGTCGGTGGGTACAAGCAGATCATATGGTTAGAGGAAGCGAGAGAGAGAGAGAGAGAGAGAAGGTGCCAGCGTCTTTTAAACAACCAGCTCTCAGAGGAACTAACAGAGTAAGAAATCACTTATTAATCCCCTCACCCAGAGAGAGAACTTCCTTTCATGAAGGATCTGCCCGCGTGACTCAGTTTCCAACACTGCCACACTCAGGATCAACTTTCCACATGAGTTTTGGTGGGGACAACACATCCAAACTCCATCACCAAGGTAGAAAGAATTGGTTTTTCTTACCTAAAAATTAAGGTTCAGGTGAGTTTAAGTTTTCTCTTAGTTCAAATAGTGTGTGTTCTCTATCATTTATGAATATGCATAACAGTACAACTCAGTATTTTTAGATTAATTCCATGAGTTCTCACAAGTATATACAGTGGTACCAACAATAGTGACAGACTAGTTCATCACCCCAAATAATCACAGTAGGGCTGCTCATTTGTAATTAAGTCTTCCCCGACTCTTAGACCTTTGTCTGTTCTAGATGCCTAACGCTTAGCTTTTTCCAGAATGCCATATAAATGGAATCAGACACTGTGTAGCATTTTGAGTCAGATTTATAATATATGATGTCTTATTTGTAAGGTTGGGTAATGAATTATACTTGCCTTTCAGTGAATTTTAGATTTCTGAGTTTTCGATTTCTAAAGTTTGAAGTTTCTACGGTGGCTGCATAGCTGATAGAGCCCATAGTCTTCAACACTGACAACCTACTGTCATTATTAGTTAAAAGGAGCTTATGCAAGACCGCGCTCCTTGTGCTTAACTTTCTATGGAGGGTGGTAGAAATGAGGAGGGAAAGGAGCAAATGAAATAATGAATATCAAATTACACGGAAATATTTGCAGTGTTATACAAATGTTAATACTGCAAAAAACAGACACAAAGTTGGCTTCCTTTGCTGTTGAATTAAGCAAAAAGATCTCACATTTCTCCTCCGCCCTAACCTGTACCAGAAGACTGAGCATGCGGAAGTCACACCTGCGAAGAGCCAACGTGGTCCTTTTGGGCTTCATGCATCACTAAAGAATCTTCATCTCCTTCTATAAAAGGGTATTAATATACTCCATGTTTGAGAAAGCCAAACGCCAAGTTCCCTTCCTCTGATGCTACACTGGGAAGGTACTCAAAAGGACACAATGTCTGCGGCCAACCTTCACTATTCCTAGAACTCCGCATCATCCACAGCTCCTCACATCTGCCACATCACCAGGAGCTCGTGCAGATACTGCTCTGCTCGCAGAGAAGGCACGTGCTGGACTAAGACAGTGCCAGTGACGATATCTCTTACAAACTAGGGGCAAATCTATGGTTTTCTAGGATACAAACTCTGTCAGACTATACCAACAGCAAAATGATGACACCACCTATTCAATGCAATCTACAGTTCATTCAAAAGGACTGTAAACAGCCACACTCTGTGGCCCAAATAAGTGGTGGGACTCTGGTGACAGAAACCCTTTCCAATTCATAAATAAATACTGCATGACCTAAAGCTTTCGGCCATTGCACAAACAAATCTGAACTATGAGGATGTTATTTTTATAGAGAATCATTATCCTGTTGGCTCCGTGAATGCAGGACTGTGTACTGCCCCCACACCCCTGCACAATCCCTGTAAGCGTTTACTCAAGATATACTAGATGATGGAAACACAAACAAATGAATATGTCCTTGCCCTCTAATGCCCCTACCCTCCATAGGAAAAACACACACCACACCCCCTGCTTTCCCTATTACCCCCGCTGTCATGGATTATTTTCCTTGAAGTCCCATATCTTTTATATCAAATCTCTACTTTTTACATTAAAATCTTTACTTTTTTTCTTGTACGTCTATTTTCCCACAAAAGCATCAGAACTGCACAGACTTGTTACTGCTTCTACATTGAGAGGCTGTCATGCTTGATTAGTTTTGTGCCTAATTTTTTGTTTTGAGTTCACAATGCCTGGTATATGAGAGAGGTTCAAACATTCACAAGTAAAGAGCACGGTCTTTGAGCTAGAAGGCTGGCTTTGAATCCTGATCCTGTTTCATCACTTGCTAGCTTTGTAATCTACAGCCCTCATTTAACTCACAAAAAGGAGACAGTAAAAGTATCTACATTACAGTGTTGGAGGATTAATTGAATTTATGTCTGCTACTTGAATTAACTCATGGGAAACAATTAAAACAGTACCAGATTTATAGAAAGCAACATTCAATTGCTTACACAGTGAGAAAGAAAAACTGGTGCCTGAGAACTGGGACTTGTCCTGGCACTCACTCCTGGGCTGTGGTGTTCTGTTGAACAGAAAGAATCGTACAAAACACCAACATCAGACAGGGCCATTGGGTGATCAACATGGAGCAAGGCAAAAGCCAGAGGGCAGGACAGTACCCCCATCCCCCTTTCTGGCTTGTAGTTCTCAAAACTCACTAGAATGTGCTGGGAATGGGAGATGGCTGGAATAGCCCAGACTGTGCTCCATCCCCCCAGTACAGGCTGCCTTTTAGAGTCCCTCATTGGCAGTGTTAGTGGGGCACATGTAAGTTGAGACTCCCCCAGACCCAACTTCCTGAACCTTGGGGGGGGGTCAGCTCACAATAGATCCTAAGCTCCTGTCGTCCCTTGCTGAAAACCTGTAAGTAGTAAACCTGCTCTACGCAACTTGTGCATGTGGGTGTTCTGTCTCTCTGGACTCAGTAAACGAGACTTGATCAGAATACTGTCTTGTCTTCATTTCTCATGTCTCTTGTCCCATCCAATTCCCACTCCCCCCTCCAGGGTCCTCGTTGAATATCCTGCGGGTCGGGACACAAGTCCATTCTTCCTGGCTTCTAGACAATAACTATTAAAATTCTCAATCGTACAATGACATTCACTTCCTGTATCAGAAGTTCACAAGAGCATCCTCAAGCTTGACGACTCACTAGAAGGACAGGATTCACAAGAGCTGTTATAGTCATGCCTCAAGTGAGAGGGTACAGATGACAATCAGCAACGGGGGAAGGCACACACAGGGTGAAATTCAGGAGAAACCAGGGCAAGCTTCCAGCTGTCCTGTCCTGGTGGACTCACACGAATGACACTCCCAGCAATGATGAGTGACAATCCATGTAGTGTCGCCTATCAGACAAGCTCATCTGAGCCTTCATGCCCAGGGTTTTTATTGGAGGTCAGCCATGTAGCCATACAGCACCCACACGACTGACCTCAGCTGGTCTGTCTCCAGCCTCCCTCCTCAGAGGTCAAACCCACACAGCATTATCTATGGCCTCAGAGATACAAAAACAGGTGTCCACCCTAAGTCACTGTTAGGAAAACCTACCTGGTGAAAGCATGACTGTCAACAAGGAGCTGGTCAGTGACCAGTGCTTTCTGTGGAAAGTGCAGGGCTTGAGCGGCCAAAGCCTCTGATCTAACGCTTTACCCCACACCTCTCAACGACATCCACGCAGGGCAAAGTCTGATCCTTGACGCTTACCCCGAATCAATGGAAGTCCAGTACCTGTGAGTCTTAATGCAGTTTCTTTTTTTTTTCTTTTCCTTTTTGTCTTTTTTCGTGTCCGGCAACGGATCGCAACCCTCAGTGTCGCACCCGTACCGGACCGGGACCGGCAACGGGATCGCAAACCTCGGTGCTGCGCCCGCACCTCGCTCAGCCAGTGAGCGGGAACCGGTCTGTATGTGGGATCCGAACCCTCGGCGGGAGCACCTCCGCGCTCCCAAGCGGCACACTGTAGCAGTGCGCCACCGGGCCGGCCCCTTAATGCAGTTTCTAAGACGTCCCATCGTTCCTCATGCTTGTGGTCATCCCACTGAAAAAGTCAACAAACCCAACTCTGTTCAGCTATGGGTGCCTCTCACAGATTTTGGCTGGTAGGCATTGACATAAGTAATGTTAGCTTTTCTTCTGATGAATGAATGTCGTTTTAATGGAAAATTAACATTATAAGAATTAAAATTTTCACATGAAAAATTCTAAAACATTGATGCAGTATGGCCACAGAATGTAATGTTTAAAAAAATAAAATTAAAAATTGATGTGACAATCCATAATTATACTGGGATATTTTAACAAATCCTTTCTCAGTACATAAAAGTTAAAATTTTAAGTATACACCAAATATAAAAACAGTTTTACTATGATTTTTCTAAGAAATATGTAGGGAAATTTGTATTTGGCCAAAATATATATATATAGGTTGTTCTTGCAAGCATAACTATTGTGATTATTTAATACATATTGGGTTTATTGTCTGGAGACTGCATTCAGCCGTGAATAACAGAAAATTCCTACAGTCTGCTTCATATATCTACAAGGTACCTATTTCTCACATGGAAGATTTCAGAAACAAAAAATGCAACCACTCAACACTGCAATCAGGAAACAAAGTCTTACTGTGTGTTTTCTGATGCCATAATTGTAACTTTCAAGGAGGAGTCAGGAACCCAAGGGCACTAGACACACTGCAGAAAGAAGATATTTACCACAGAAATTAGACCAAATGCAAACATGGTAAGAACTGGAGAAAAGGGGAGTCAGAGCATCAGAGAAGGTCACCAGCCACACAGGTAAAAATCAGGAGCCTGGGCGGACGCTGTGGATGGATAAGCATGGAAGTGGATCTACTGGACATGACCGTGGAACACACCAGCACTGGGGGTGGAAGCCAGATACAGGCCTGTGCTGCATAACCGTGTTTTGGTCAATGAGGAACCACACATACCACGGCCATCCTATAAGATTATAGTGCAGCTGAAAAATTCCTATTGCTTTGGGCCGGCCCGTGGCTCACTCGGGAGAGTGCGGTGCTGATAACACCAAGGCCCCGGAGCAGCTGAAAAATTCCTATTGCTTTGGGCCGGCCTGTGGCTCACTCGGGAGAGTGCGGTGCTGATAACACCAAGGCCCCGGGTTCGGATCCCATATAGGGATG
>NW_007734186.1:8950-19577 GCF_000696425.1 Galeopterus variegatus | reverse complement strand
GCTTCCCAAGCCGCGCACTATCCAGTGCGCCACCGGGCCGGCCCCCGGTCATCTTTTTAAAAAAAAAAAAAAAAAAAAAAAAAATTCCTATTGCCTAGTGACATTATAGCACAACGACTTTATTTTTAAATAAATTTTGTGTAGCCCAAGCACACAGTGTTTACAAAGACAACAGCAGTGCACAGTCATGTCCTCAGCCTTCACATTCACTCACTCACTCACTCCCCGAGCAACTTCCAGTCCTGCAAGATCCACTCATGGTAAGTGCCCTACACAGGTGTAACACTTTTTATCTTTCATACCATATTTTTACTGTACCTTTTCTATGTTTAGGTATTTTTACATACACAGATACTTATCACTGTGCTAGTTACCTACAGTATTCAGTACAGTAACATACTGTACAGGTTTGTAGCCTAAGAGCCATATAGTGTAGGTGTGTTGAAGGCTGTACCATCTAGGTTTGTGCGAGTGCACTCTATGATGTCTGCACAATGACAAAGTCACCTAATGATGCATTCGCTACAACATATCCCTGCTGTTAAGTGACACAGAACTGCACCTGGTGTTTGGTTTGTGGACACTTTATCAGCAGGCCCAGAAAGCAGCAAAATCAACTGGGAATGGGAAAGGCCCACCAAGCCCTTCTACACCCATCTCCCTGTATGATAATTCCAAAAACTAAGTATGACGTACTCTTCATTTCTGCCTTCCAGATCTCATGCAAGTCTTGCTTCTGACCAACTCCAGTTTGGAACAATACAGGAAAGAGATTCTGTGAAATGTAGAACATGTACCATGTGGACTTGGGTAATCCAGCACCACACATCTATTCTAGCTTCTATCATCTTCAGTAACAAGGTTTCTCTCTCTCTCTCTTTTTTTTTTTTTTTTCTTGGCAGCTGGCTAGTATGGGGATCTGAACCCTTGACTTTGGTATTACAACACCAAGCTCTAACCAACTGAGCTAACTGACCAGCCCCTTAGGTCTCTTTTTAACTAAAAACCTTGTGTCCAACTCCCAGCCAGGAGCTAAAATGAACAGAAAAGGGCAAAAGAGGAAAATACCTTGGCTGCGGCGTCCTCATCCAACAGCCTGGTACTGAGCAATTCCTGCAGGGCAATGAATGCTGTGCCCACTCTCTACAAAACACGCTCAATATACATCTTTATCATAAAGACTAAGAGTCCCCAAAATATTGTTTTCTTAGAAAGGAGGAAAGAGAGGATGGATATCAGGTATATAAATTACAGTATCTGTGACATTAGGACAATAAATAAAATCCTAATGATACCAAAGTCTCATTATCATAATACCCACGTTTGAAACATAATGAAAATGAGAAATAAATAAAGCCATCTGAGATTCTGACAATTACATATTAAAAGCACACTTCCAAAAGATCTATGGATCCAAATAATACCCACGTTTGAAACATAATGAAAATGAGAAATAAATAAAACCATCTGAGATTCTGACAATTACATATTAAAAGCACACTTCCAAAAGATCTATGGATCCAAAAGATTTCATAGTGTAAATAAAACAATTTTTGTACAAGCAATTCGTAATTAAAACTCTGTATACCAAAAGTCAAAAATCTTTTGGATCCTGGCTGTGTATGGGGTGGGCAAAATGGTGGCCCCCCGCAAAAGATATGTCCACCCAAAACCTGTGAGCACAACCTTATTTGTAAAGAATCTTTGCAGATGTAATTAAGGATCTCAAGATGAGATCACCATGGGTTAGGGTGGGCCCTGGACCCAATGACTTATAAGAGAAGAGGATAAAACCCAGAGGAAAAGGTGACAGGAAGACGGAGGCAGAGATGGGAGTTATGCATCTACATGCCAAGGGACTGTGGGCAGCCACCAGAAGCTTGGAGAGACTGGATTCTCCCTCAGAATCTCCAGGAGAACCTGACCTAAAAAATTTCTTGATTTTGGAATTCTAATCTCCAAAACTATGAGAGAATAAATCTGTTTTATAAGCCACCAACTTTGTGACAATTTGTTGCAACCCTTGCAAAGTAATACCTAAAGGAATGTTTATCTCCTAAATGTTTTTCTCAGCAAAAACTGGATATGGTAGAGGCCTACTCTAAGCATAAGGCACTAATAAAGCCGACACTATATTCAAGACTGTGATAAACATTTCGAAAGGTATGAAGTTCGTTGCATACAGTACACAGTCTGCTGAGAGCTCTCCCGTACTACTTACTGACAGAGTTTCCCTCCTGTGTGAGTTCTCATGTGTTTTTTAAGGATAGGAGACTACGAAGGCTTTTCCACGCTGCTTACATTTAGAGAGTTTCACTCCAGTGTGAATTCTCACATGTCTGTGTAAGGATCAGTCTCCTGAGTGCTGTATTATATTCCTCACACTCACGGGGTTTCTCTCTACTGTGAGTTCTCAGATGTCCTTGAAAAGATGAAGACCAGCTGAAGGCTTTCCCACAGTGCTGACATTTGTAGGGCTTCTCTCCGGTGTGAACTCTCACATGCGTTCTGTAGTATGAAGGGCTATTGAAGGCTTTCCCACAGTGCTCACACGTGTAGGGTTTCTCTCCAGTGTGGATTCGCGCGTGTGTTCTGAAGTATGAGAGACTAGTGAAGGCTTTCCCACACTCGTTACACGCGTACGGTTTCTCCCCAGTGTGAGTCTGGACGTGTCCCTTAAAGGATGAGGGAGAACGGAAGGACTTCCCGCATTGTTTACATTCATAAGGCTTTTCTCCAGAGTGTGTTCTCATGTGAATCCTGAGGTCTGAGGGCCACCGGTAAGCTTTCCCACACTCCACACACTTATAGGCTTTCTCTCCGGTGTGCATTCTTGCATGGATGATCAGGTAAAAAGAATGAAGAAAGGCTTTCCCGCATTCCTTACATTTGTAGGCTTTCTCTGCACTGTGGACTTTCATGTGTTTTCTCAGTGAAGAGGGAGAAGAGAAGGATTTCTCACATTCTTTACAAGCATGAGGTTTCTCCACAGTATGAGTTTCTCTGTGTGTCCAAAGGTTTGAGGGAGATCTGAAGGATTTTCCACACTTTCCACAGTCATATGGTTTTTCTCCAGTGTGAGTTCTTATATGCATGCTAAGTTTGGAAAAATACATAAAAGCTTTTCCACATTCTTTACATACATAAGATCTCTCTTTGGTGTGAGCTCTTACGTGGGCCCTTAAGGAGGATTGACAGGTAAAAGTTCTCCCACACTCCTTACACTGATAGGGCTTTTGTCTGTGTTGAGGTGATGCTGTGTGACTCTTTAGGGAGGAAGGATCTGTGATGGCTTTTTCAAGCTTATTTTTTCCATAGGATTTTACTCCAGTAGAAAGTCTCTCGTGCACATTAAGTTTTGGAATCTGGTTGAGGATTTCTCCACATTGATAACTTTCATTATTTTCTGAGGACATCTCCACCACATGACTTCTGTAAAAACAGGAATCATATTATTAATAATTTATTTGTTAACAATTCATTGATGGTTTTTAATGATTAATATGATTATATTGTCACCATTTCCAGTGAATGTGTGTTTTTTGACCTCTTTGAATTGTTCCAAAGTGGTATGAGTTGAAGCTCTAACAGAAGGCTCAACCACAGGTGTCATTTTTAGTCTTTTCTATATGTGGGGTTTTTTCTTGACAATTGTTTACAACTGAACTGTGTCTCAATCAACATCCGTATCACTTGTATAAAACTGTCTCGTGAAATTTTTCTGTGAATGCTTAACATCTGACATACCTGCACACATCCACACACACACAATCGTGGCACTCTAATCCTCTCTCCTGAGACACTATTCTTGCTGGTGTAAACATCACTCACCTCAAATGTGTCCCCTGGTTCTTGGGATGACTTTCAGTGCCATGGCATTTCCAGTTTTCTCCTAAAATGAAGAACAAGTAATCATTTTTTTTGAGTCACACTATATTCTGTTTATTTTGTATTTCTTTTCCAAATACATACTATAGAGGATTTGACCCATTAATTCTGAGTGTTATAACATTAAACAAATGGCAACAAAATTTACTTTCTTTGGAAAGAACTGGTAGGATGAAGGCAAGAAAATAAGTAGACAGCATGTACATTTATTTTCAAATAGCAATCCAAAAATAAATTTTATAAGGAAGAATGCACACTCAAGCAACAGAGAACTTTGAGGAGTATTAGCTGTTTCAGGACTTTGACGAGAACACAGGCAACAAGTCAAAATGGTGGACGATGTACTGGAAATACTTCCCAGAAGACTGAGACTAGTGGTGACATAAATGCTTTTTTATCGGGAAAGCAACACGGAAAGAAGTGGACAAGGGAACGTGCCCAAATCCTAACTTTGTACAGAAGGTCTTCCATGCAGAACAAGGACATTGTGAAAGGATGGACGAAAAGTCAAACAAGGAAGCCAAGGCATCTGCCAAAATCAACTTCTTCAGTAAGAAGATTCATTTATTTTGCTCGTTAATATTTCCAAACCTCATGATCTCCAACAACGGCTGTTTCTCTAAGGCAACAGAATAACAACCTTTCAGGAGGCCAAAAGCATTTAAGAGAGGAAGTAGTAGGTTCAATACATCCATGAGAAAGCTCTTGGATCACACGCTCCATAAGCAAGGCAACCATGTCTGTCTAACTTAGTAGTAAATTCTCACTGGTCAGCCCGAACTTTGAAATGAGCTCCGTAGCTAGGGAAAACTTGCACTCTGTCTAAAGGAGGAAGTGAAGGACGATGTGGTCCTTACCTACTGAGGCCAGGTTCCTGAAGGTTTCCAGCATCACTTCTATATAGAGGTTCCTCTGAGCACGATCCAGCAAAGCCCACTCCTCTGGGGAGAAGTCCACAGCCACATCCTCAAAGACCACTGAGTCCTAAAACATCCAACGAATTCTGCTTCAACAAGGAAGCATTCTTCACCAGGGTGTGCATGAGAGTGGGTGAGGTTGACGGCACTGGGGACTCAGTTCGCAGCAAGTTCACACACAGGGCTGTGGTCTCCCATCTGCTCTAGGGCTCTGCCATCCTATCGCTTCCCTTCTGTTTCAGCACTCTCTTCCACAGTGATCCCATCCTGCCTCAGAGATCTAACAGCATGTCTAGTAAACTCATCTCTCTGCAGTTTGACTGTGACTACTTCCACTCTTCCACACTTCCTCTCCATCTGAAGGGTCCAGAACAGTCTACAATACCCTGATGAAATGAAAGAAATGCTGGGGAAATGGAACAATTATTTCCTCTTTAAAAACATCAATTTTGGGCCGGCCCGTGGCTCACTTGGGAGAGTGCGGTGCTGATAACACCAAGGCCACGGGTTCAGATCCTATATAGGGATGGCCGGTTCGCTCACTGGCTGAGCGTGGTGCTGACAACACCAAGTCCAGGGTTAAGATCCCCTTACCAGTCATCTTTTAAAAAAATTAAAATAAAAAAATTAAAATAAAATAAAAACATCAATTTCTTGTGACAAAAATGATTTCATCTCTTTTTTCACTGAAAAAAATAAAAATAAAAAATTTAAAATAAAATAAAAACATCAATTTCTTGTGACAAAAATGATTTCATCTCTTTTTTCACTGTCCACAATAGTTCTCGGCATGACATGCAGCAAGGGTCAGACCTGGATAAGGTTTTAATGAATGAAAACACACTGAGGCCTGGGACCATTTCCTTCTTTACCCTCAACCAACAATTTGATTCTCAGAGGCCTGACTATGCCCAACCTTCAACCCAAGCCCTGAGATAGATGTATTTCCTTGAAGAACCCCAATTTTTTATAAACTGACAGGTCCAATTGGTGGAATAAGAATATTCTTTATGAGAAGTGTTAATATTTGTATCAAATTATTTGTATCCAATTTTTCAATAAATCAAACAGCAATTCCACTTTCACTACATCCTCTTCCTGGAGACAGGCACTGTATTGAAAAGTTGGGCTCAGGCAGGAAGGGAAGCGTAAGGATTCAGACCTCACTACAAACCCACGTTCATGGGCCTGGGTGTGGCTAACCAGCAATCATGGGTGACAACTCTCTCACCACACAGACAGTGGTCATAAGAGGCCAGAATAGCCCTGTCTTCTCCAGAAAGAGTGCTCCTTCCTGCCTGAGAAGCAGAGGTTATGAGTCCTACTGCAGAATTAGATTAATTGAAATTCTGCAGGATCCCAGAAAGTCTGGCCTCTGAGAAAGTGCATCATGGCTTTGGCTTCCACATGCTGGGGTGGAAATACGGGCTGCCATGCTGCAATACAGCTGCTGCCATTTGCCTGTACGATAAACAGCAGGAGAGCTACAGTGCTCCAGGATGGGAACTATCTTCTTTGTGAGGTCAGTGAGTGAAGTCTGATGTTTGGGGCATCCCTAATTACTCTTGGTACACTGGTATTTAGTGTTGTGTAACCACAGCCTTCTGTAAGCAAGTAAGCAAGTAAGTAAGTAAATAAATAAATAAATAAACCCAAATCCCATAAATGCTGGAATGGGTGAGTACACTGGACGGCCCCAAATACCAGTAGGTATGAAACACACCAACACAAAGGATCAAGAGAAGAAGTCATTCACTAACTCCACTACTATCTACGTAGAGAGTTCAAAAGACGGAAAAGTAAACAATGTACAGCTTAGGCATGGCAAAGAGATGGCTATGGACCTAGCTAGAAATTCTCTGCCTCAGCTCTCCTGAGGAGTACCCAACCTGCAGATGGAGATAACTAACATGGTGGGCAGAGCTAAAAAGATCTCACAGAAATGAAGCCAGAGACCTGACCAAACCTCACCCCAAGACCACAGGTCTTCTAGACTTTTCTAGAGTCTAGAGTGAACCATTAACCCCAAGACCACAGGTCTTCTAGACTTTTCTAGAGTCTAGAGTGAACCATTACATTCACCGTACAGGGTTTCAGTTACTTGCTACCAAATGTTAACCGCTTTAGTAACTGTGCGCTATTTTCCAAACCAAAAAGTGGGAATACAGGGTCTTCCAGCTTCATGTACAGTAAATAGACAATGTGACAGATTATTTGAAATTGGAACTAACCTCCAAAAAATTGGGGGAAAAATGGTCACTAGTTGCAATACTGGATTTTGGCTCCTTATAAAAGCAAAGTCCAACTATTTTTTAAAAAATTGAGAATCTTGGAGCACTGAGTCTAACTTCTTTACCTGGAAAAGCTGCAACAGTAATAAAAGAAAATATAGCTCAAACAAATAAGAGGGATAAGCTATAAGACATAAACACAAAAGTCAGGACAGTGGTCACCTTGGGGGCAGGAGGGAGATGAGATCAGGGAGGGCACTGGGGGAGACTCTAAAAACTGTCCATGGCCTATTTGCTGATCTGGGTGGTAAATCTGAGAATGTGTACTTGTATGTGTTATCATTATTTAAACTTAATATAAAACTTCTTCTGCAAGTAAGATGTATTTCACAATCAAATATTAAATCACTAATTAAGCTTGCAAAGGACATAATTTACATATATTTATTTTATCATTTAAGAAAAACTGGTCATATAGTGGTATCTTATCGACCTTAATAAAAAGCAAGGAGGTCACGTGCTGACATGAGAGGAGGTGAAGGACTCGTTGACAGCTGAACAACAAAGTGTACTGCAGGGTATCAGCCCTGGTACCTCTGGGGAAAGAAAATAAATATGTTAGCGCTGGCTGCAATGGACTGAATGTTTGTGTCCCCCCAAAATTCATATGTTGAACTTTTAACCCCCAAGGTGATGGTATTAGGAGGTATGGCCTTTGGGAGGTAATTAGGTCACAAGGGTGGAGCCCCATGAATGGGATTAGTGCACTAAGAGCAGAGATGAGATAGATTCTCTCTCTCCCCCATGTGAGGACACAGTGAAAAGGCGGCCGCTGTCTGCAAGCCAGGAAGAGAGCCCGCATAAGCAACCAAACCAGCGTACCTTGATTTTGGACATCCAGCCTCCAGAATGTGAGAAATAAACGTCTGCTTGAGCCACCCAGCCTGTGGTACTTGTTAGAGCAGCCAGAACTAAGACACTGGGTTTTACTCAAAGAAATACTGACAGGATGTTCAAGAAACTAATAAAATTGGTATCTAGGGTTGGGCTGGGGCAAGAGGCTTACAGTCAAAGATGTGCTAGAAGTAAATCGTAAGGCAGACTCTTAAACATCACATTAGGGCCAGCCCGTGGCTCACTTGGGAGAGTGTGGTGCTGATAACACCAAAGCCACAGGTTTGGATCCCTATATAGGGATGGCCGGTCAGCTCACTTCGGAGTGAGCCACGGGCCGAGTGAGCCACGGACCGGCCCCCCCATGCTAAGATTTTTTAAAGCTTTAATCTTACATTGGTTAAAATAGGAATTCAATGGTCACAGAGGTTTCATGGCCTTTGAAAATTAGAAATTCTCTAGGGACACACCCACACTGATCTGGAAAAAATCTTCTTCCAGCTGCAAATGTACATCTGAGGATTTAAATATGCCCATCTCATTATTGGATAGTCTCTCAGAAAAATTACCAAATTTACTTTGTGTTCCAAAATACTCTTGTATTCCTGACACTGTCTCTACATTCACTTGGATTCTCAACCAAAGAAAACCAAACACTTGAATTAACTCAGAGAAGCAGCCTGGTACACCCATGGTTTATGAGTAAAAACACCAAGGTGGAAACCAAGCTTGGAATCCACACCCTCACTGTGGAGATGTAGCCCCAGGGTGGCTCAGTTCCTGGCCACGAGAGAGGGAAAGCTGGACAGCCAGAGGACCTATCTTTGGGACACCCCCCCCCCTCCTTCTCTGCCAACTGTAGAAAGGCTCCCTTCTCCTGGGCCTCCAACCTCATGAGTGACAATGTCCTCACCCAGAGTCAGTGTAATATTCTGTGCCGAACCATGTTTCTAAGTCCAAAATCCTGTCTCCAGGGGACAGAATCCAAATATCTAAGTCTGAACGTCACAGCCTTCCTCAGTTTGTACTACATGCACTTCGATGCCACCAATTCTGCGGCAAACTGGTGTCAGAACTCACTCTCAAGACAACTACAGTGGAAAGGTAAGATACAGCATCACCCCACCCGCATCTGCACGTGGACATGTGGCTTCTCCACACTCTGCAGCTTCTTGCAGTACCCCCTCCTTCTGCGGATGGCTGAGCAGGCTGTCACACCTGCAGGGAAGGGTCCCCGGGAAGAACCAACTTCGCTTTTCTCCCTTTGGAGGTTCACCACTGGCCTGAGCTTGGAGCCATTGGCCTCAGGCCCCTGCTCCCCACTCCAGGTGACTCATTCAGTTGGACACCCGTGGATCATTTAAAAGAGACAAACCACAAATCCAGTGTTTATATATAAAAGGGGGAAGAAAATTCTAATGCACTTTTTACAGGTCAAGAAGAAAATCCACAGGCCGGCCTGTGGCTCACTCGGGAGAGTGTGGTGCTGATAACACCAAGGCCACGGGTTCGGATCCTATATAAGGATGGCCGGTTCGCTCACTGGGTGAGCGTGGTGTTGACAACACCAAGTCAAGGGTTAAGATCCCCTTACCGGTCATCTTTTTTAAAAAAAAAGAAGAAAATCCACAACTATCTATCTGTTTCAAAAAAATAAAGATGCCAGCTAGTTATTATTTCCATCTAAACAAATTATTTGTGAACAATCCTATTTGAACTTGTCTAGTGTTACAAGTCTCACCTCCCAGCGTTTAGCATTAATTTCCGAAGTCAAGACAACAGAAAACAAAATCACTAAATCTCCAGGCCACAAAGGACAGTAACTGATATTTTCGTGAATCTCTGTAATTCGCCAATGTATCTCCCTCACTCTTTTGGTGGACTTGCGTTCACTTTTCTGCAGCCATATCGGAAGGGAGATTTTCTCTGTTTCTCTGAGATTCTTCTCCCCGGTAGGATTCTCAAGGCTAAGCCCTTGAATTCCACTTATTACCACTCAAAAGAACAGACCTGACAAACTTACTACACACTCTCCAGGGACCCATGAAAGAATAACTCTCTGTAGTTTTGACGTCCAGTTTGTGGTCATTTGGTACAGCAGTCCTAGGACACTAAAACACGAACCTCCTGACTGACTCCGCTGGTGTCCCCACTGGGTGTCTGAAGTGCATTTTGCCTTTCGGGCGGGTACCCTCCCTCCCAGGTTTGGGTTTCTCTGATCTCTTCGGTTCAGCGAGAACCCAGGGGCCAGGAATCATGTCCGTCTGTCCCCCTTACTGCCAGCATCTCGTAGGTCAGAGGACACCACCCACCACGGTGTCTCCAAGAAGAAAAACCGGGACTCGGGGAGGAACAGCTCAGAGTCGACGGAGGGGCCTGAGGGGTCCCTCCCCGCTCCAGGGCAGGTGACAGCTCTTCTGACCCCCCTCCCCCAACAAGCCGTCCCGTGCGAGGGGCGCGCCCAGCCACTTCCCTAGAGCGAGGGCAGCCGGGGGGCGTCTCGGGGCGTCCAGGGCAGCTCTGAGACCAGGAGGGTGGGCTGAGAACGCAGGTCACCCCCAGGACCCTCGACCGGAAGCGCTTCCGTTAGGACGTCTGTCCCCAGGGAAGACGCTGCGAGGACAGGCTGCCGGCGACGGGAGGGGGAGGAGCGTCACCGCGGATGCTGCGCGCGCGGAGGGGACGGGACGGCGGGGG
>NW_007734186.1:7487-8667 GCF_000696425.1 Galeopterus variegatus | reverse complement strand
TTCTGGTTTGCTTCTTTAAGATTTATATCATTTTAATATATAATCGGGTTGTTCCCTGTCAATGTTTCGATTTAGATTCTTTTTCCTTCCCTCAGTTATTTTGTTCTTCTCTGTAGGTGGCACTGCACCTGCCCGCCTGGGATGTCTGCAGGCAGAGCTCTGGGTACAGCCACACCCACCTTGTCTCACCCTCAGATCCCATCAATCTATTACAAAATTAGTGAGGTTTTCCGCATAGGGAGGCTTCCCCACAAGTCTGGTTTCTCACTCTGCCTTTTGAGGGGCGTCCCCTGGAAACTTTTTTTTTTTTTAACTGTTAAACTGGCTCTATTAGGAATCTCTTCTTAGTATTCATACCCTTATCATTTTCTGTGAGCTCATTTAGGCGCTTGTCTGTCTCCCCGACCTAATAAGCACTATTGGAGCGGCCTGGGGCTTTGGCCATGCTCTCCCCATTAGACATCCATCCTTCCTTCCTTCCAGCCGTGATCCGAGGTGTCACCACCAAAGAGCTGTATCCAGAATTTGGTCTGGAAGTGAATGACCGAGCAGAGGCTCTCGGCCCCTTGTCCACGGCCCACAGGGACAGGCAGATATGGACATGAGAAGTGGTAAGAGCCCAGCCAGTGAGAAAATTCCAGAAACCCTTTTCTAGAGAGTCCAAGCTGAATGAGGAGGGAGCCTAGAAGAGAGGGGCCAGGTTCCTGAAATGTCCCAGTGATACCCATGCACAGGGGTGTGTATCCTATTTGTCAGCAAACATGTCAGCAATCTTGGTGTGAGTCTGTGTGCTGATTCCCTCCCCTCTGATAGCCCCTGAGCACACCCGGGAGAAAGAGCCTGCCCTGGATTGGACAGACTCACATGTGCCGGGCACTGTGCTAAGTGCCTTACGTCTGTCATCTCTGATGCCTAAAAACCATCCTAGAAGGAATTAGTATTACTGTCCCCATCTTACAGACGAAGATACTGAGGCTCAGAGAGGCAAAGTGACTTGCCCGAGGTCACACAGCCAGTGAGTGGCAGAGCAGGGGTCTGAACTCGAGTCTGACTCTGAAGCGTGTGTTTGCAAAGCTGCCTTTCTGGGTGGAGAAGCAGGTAAGAGCCGAGAGTGAGCAATGGTGACATTGGGAGAGTCCCTCCCTTGCCAGTCGCTGTGTGGAACCCACTTACAATTCTC
>NW_007734186.1:1438-6141 GCF_000696425.1 Galeopterus variegatus | reverse complement strand
TGACTCACCCCAGAACTGGCAGACACCCCTTCCGCTCACAGTCCATTGTCCAGAACTAGTCATGTGGCCCAACCGGGCCATGAGGGAAGTTGGGAAAAGAGGGTGGGCACTGGATGTGTGATGGGGACGAGATGTCTTGGCCATGACGACCCACCTCCAAGGGTGCTTTGAGTATCTGTGAGTGGTTACGCAGGACTCGGCACCTAGGGTTGTGCGAGACAGTAATCCGTACCCCCAGGGACCTGTGCCCATGCTCTGGTCCCGCTCCAGACTTCAGACGCTTGTCAGCATCTATCCACCCTTCTAGATTTACCACGAAAGGTCCTGTGACACTGGCCCCAGGCAGAAGGCGTTCTCATTTCTGGCCTTTCCTTGCTGTTTCTTATACAAGGGCACTTCAAAAAGGTCGTGGAAAAATGGAATGAAAGGATAATACAAATCCTTCTGTGACCTTCTTGAAGTACCTCGTACTTCACAGTTTCGCACCATGATGTCAACAGGTTTTCATAACCACCTGATGACACAGATTCCCTTGCTGTCCCTGTCTTACAGATGAGGAAACAGGTTCAGAGATGGAAAGCCACGTGTCAAAGTCACACAGTGAATCAGCAGATGAGCCAGGACCAGAGCCTGATCCGTCCCAGGCTCCTAACCTGGAGATCACCCCACGAGGCCTCATACCAGACTCTCTTGCCACACTGGGTGCCATATGAGAACAGGACTTTGTCAGATTCTTGTCCAACGACACCTTTCCCACCTGAATCTCACATGTGCTCAGTATTATCTAATTGAATGGTACCGTTCCCTTAGATCTCGGGTGACAGTGACCTAACTGGAGCTGGAACCAGGACTGGGACGGGCTGTTTAGGCCCTACAAAGCTGTCACTGCACCTGAGGCAGCGAGTGCCTTATCAGCTCCCTTCTCAACCTTCTGGTCCACATCATTTATGGCAGCAGTGGAAGAGAAGGACGCAGCCAGGCTCAGAGCAGGTGGGAGCCCCAGGAGGAGTGATCCCTTCCTTGAGGTAGCCCACCCCATTTTCTCCAAGTGGAGAGCTGGCTTGTCTTGCCTCCGCCCACACAAAAGTCTCTCAGTGCGAGGTGCTGGGAGCCAAGGTCTCTGAGTCTCTGCCACACTGTGCTGTCTGCCAGCAGGAAGTCAGGGACCTAAGAAGCCATGACAAAATGGCATGATCAAAGGCTTTCACAGGGTTGGCCGGTTAGCTCACTCAGAGCGTGGTGCTGATAACACCAAGGTCCAGGGTTTGGATCCCCAGACTGGCAGGCTGCCAAAAAAGAAAAAAAAAAAGCTGTCACGGGGTCACAGGAACATTTTTGAGCAGTACCTGACCAATCTGCAACACTGGGGAAACCTCCTTGGGAAGGCTCATCCAGACAAGAACGCAGGAGGGCATTCAGGTAGGAACCAGATTTACAAAGACCCAGAGGAAGAAAACTCAGTGGGTCCAAAACACAGAGGGATTCACTCTGGTCGAACAGTGATGAGGGAAGGTGCTTCGCTGGCCGTGTGTGTCACTTGGGTTCTTGCTGTGAGATGAGAACCAAAAGCTTTAGCTGGATCTATGAACACTGCCTAAGAACACAAAGCCATCTCTCTACACACGGGCAAGCCCAGCGATGAAGCCCTGCAGCACAGCCGGTGACTGATCCCAGCCCTGGGAGGCACAGGTGGGTGGAGGTGGGAGACGTGGCCTGCTTTTCCTCGGGCTTCTCACCAAAGTCAGAGTTTCCCATGGAACCTGGAGGTTCATGGACGTAGTCCTTGAGAGATGGTTCCCTGGGTCCTGTTTTTATTAACTTTATTTTTATTTTCTTTTTGGCAGCTGGGCAGTATGGGGATCTGAACCATGACCTTCATGTTCTAAGACTACGCTCCAACCAACTGAGCTAACCGGACAGTTTTTTGTCTTGTTCTTGCCTGTGTAGTTTGACAGGTCAGCCGTCAACAGGACCAGTGCTGTTATCTATCCCGCTGGAGACTGCCGCCTTCGCCTCCCCCAAGTCTCCATCCCCTCCCGAGCTTCATTTCCTCCTCCGTGCAGTCACTGTCCTGTCGATTACGTGTCCCTCCCTGCAGCTTCAGCACCACGAGGCAAGGGGTCTTGTCTGTCCTGTTGGCTGCTGTGTCTCCCATACAGGACCCAGTTCCTGGACCACCCCCACCTCATCACCCTCCACACAGTCATGCACGTTATGGTGCTAACTGTGATGTCACTAGAGGGGACATCTGATGTTGCAGGCATAAGGCACCTGTCAAATGGGACTAACAATGATATTTAGCTGGTGCAGCTGTTGTGCATTAAACCTGTGAAACCCTGGAGAGTGCCTGGCCCAGCAGGAGTGTTCGGCAACGTCAGCCTCGCGCCATGCTCCTCTGCCTTTTTCTCTTCTTCCTTCTTCATTTTCCCATCAATTCTCCTCGTCTGCCTAATTTTACCACTGGCAGCTAATCGAGCTGCACTTTCGTTTGTGGTACAGACGCTTCCCCCATCACTGTACTTGTCCGGGGCCCTGGCATTCTGCCGCTAAAAGGTAATTGCATGTTTAGTTTTCCACCAAATCTCAAGGTTAATTAGCATAAAATATACAATTTTGTTAGTGTTCAGCTTTTGCTCCTCCACACCCTAATTTAATTTAAATTAAATTAATTTAAACCTGTGATGCTTGCTCACTGCTTCTCTGTTAGGGAAACTACCAATAAAAGGGGGAGGAAACCTGAAAAATTTTCAGGGAAAGGGAAACAATAATGTTTAGTTAACAACTTGCATCTTTTATAGACTTATGCATAAATAGGGTTTGTGTTCTTTAAAATCATCTCTAGCTTAATGAATCCCTATACTTAATTTGATATGTCAGTGTTTCGTGGTTCACTCTCTAATTTACCTGGCTGTTGTCTGGTCTTGCAGGCAGACCCATGCCCTCTGTGGGCAACTGCTTCTTCCTCATGGGGTATAATCCAGAAAGGCTACTTTATGGACTAACTGCATCCTGCTCCCCCAAATTCGTGGGGTGAAGCTCTATCCCCCAATGTGACAGTATGTGGAGATGGGGACTTTGGGAGGTAATTAATGTTATATGAGATCACGAGCTGGAGTCCTTATGATGGGTTGGTGTCCTTATGAGATCTGAGAGAGCTTGTTTCCTCTCTCACTCTCTCTACCATGCGAGGATGCAGTGGGAAGGTGGCTGTCTGCAAGCTGGGAAGAGACTCCTCACCAGAACCTGACCTTGCTGACACCCTGCTCTCGAACTTCCAATTCAAACTCTGCGAAAATGCATTTCTCTTGTTTAGGCCACCCAGCCTATAGTATTTTGTTATGGCAGCCTCAGCTGACTAAGACACACTGTAACACTGTGTCCCACTCTCCACGCTACAAGGGGAAGGTATGAACCAACCCAAGACAATTGGACACATTATCCCTGGAAATGGATCTTAAGCAGAGTGAAGAAAATAAAAATAGTTGTGTTTATTCATTTGTGGTAGAGGCTCCCTGAGCAGACTCCTCCTGCTGTGGGATGTCCCTGCTATTCTGACATCCTCATCTCTCAGAGCTGCCCTTCCTTCTGCCTGTTTCCAGGCCCGAGTCTCCAGTCTCCCACACTGACATTGTGAGCTCTGGATACTATCCCAATGAATCCCTCGTTTAAATACTTATGCATAAGGTTAGCATTTTTTATTTATTTTATTTTATTTTTTTAAAGATGACCAGTAAGGGGATCTTAACCCTTGACTTGGTGTTGTCAGCATAAGAAACTACGAATTACTTTAT
The DNA here is from genome assembly GCF_000696425.1 of Galeopterus variegatus. Classification (NCBI taxonomy): domain Eukaryota; kingdom Metazoa; phylum Chordata; class Mammalia; order Dermoptera; family Cynocephalidae; genus Galeopterus; species Galeopterus variegatus. The sequence goes on along the minus strand of NW_007734186.1, from coordinate 2,350 downwards.
AGTCAGGAAACTCTAAAACACCTATAGTATGGGCTTTCACTGAGACTATGTAATTGGAAAAAATGAGGTGATTTAAGAAAAATATTGGTTTATATAGGTGTTTCATCGTGGCTTTCTATTTCCATGGAGAAAGGATATTGATGTATTACTTATTTAATTTCCACAAGACCAAGTGAGCATTAAACTTTAATATGTTACAGAAAAGGATCGTGGCAAATTGTATTTGAAGCCAGAGTGGCTGATGTTTCAATCCCTCCAAAAGATTGACTGGGTCAAGACTTGTTGAGGTGTTAGGATCAAAGTTGATGTTTAGTCAGTTTCTTAACTCAACAAATGATTATTGTGCCAGCTCTGTTACTGGCACATACGATGTACGGCATGACCCTTTGCCATCAAAGAGGATATGGTCTAAAAGAAGATGTGGAGGTATACAAATAAGAGCCATAAATCAGAGGCACCAAGACAGAGCTGTCTATCAGAGCAGTGAAGCCCAGAGGCTGGGCTGCCCAGTTCTAGTGGAAGAAGGTGGGGAGGTGTCCAGAAAGGTTTAGGGGTGTGTGTGTGTGTGTGTGTGTGTGTGTGTAATGATTTCAGCTAGAGTTGACAGTGTGAGGAAATGCTGTAGGTGAGAAATAGGCAGCGAAAGTTGATAAATGCAGGAAGCTCACTATGACCCAAGTACTGGGTGTGAGGAGAGAGGCAGAAAATCACAGCTGAAGATGTGGGTTGGGTCAGACTGTAGCAGGCCCCGGAGGTCATCTGGCCATTCCTTGGCATATGAAACTGATCCATCAGGTACCCTAAACTCATTATAACTTTTAAGCAGTGGATTGAAATCATCATATTTTTGTTTTAGAAAAGTCACTTCGAGGGGGGAGAGAAACTCTTATGCGAAAAGGAAAAACTAGAATC
>NW_007734186.1:0-767 GCF_000696425.1 Galeopterus variegatus | reverse complement strand
GGCCATCCCTATATAGGATCCGAACCCGTGACCTTGGTGTTATCAGCACCGCACTCTACCGAGTGAGCCACGGGCCGGCCTAAACTCATTATAACTTTTAAGCAGTGGATTGAACTCATCATATTTTTGTTTTAGAAAAGTCACTTTGAGGGGGGAGAGAAACTCTTATGCGAAAAGGAAAAACTAGAATCCCAAAGACCCACTAACAGATGGCTACAGCGATTGTTGGGAAAATGGAGATGACTTGAGAGAGGGCAGTGGCGGTGGGGAACAGAGCGCAGGAGACGGACAGGAGAGATGCTAATGAGAAGAATCCTACACGACTCCATCTTTGCTCTGAATTGAGATTTGGACTGGTTGGGGCTTGGGTAGCCAGGATACAATCATTAATATAGAGGAGAAAAGACAGGAGTGGGGATGGGAAGTGGGATAATAAGGTCGATGCTGGATACATTGGGTTTGAATGGATTCATATGTACGTCGGGTATTTTGTGGCTCTGGCACATAGTAGGTACTCAATAAACTTCCCATGAGCGAAGAAATAATTGCTCTGTGCATTTTGTGGCCGCTAATAATTGCTCTGTGCATTCTGTGGGCGTTAAGAACGGCTCTGTGCATTCTGTGGCCGTTAAGAACGGCTCTGTGCGTTCTGTGGCCGTTAATAACTGCTCTGTGCATCTTGTGGCCGTTAATAATTGCTCTGTGAATTTTGTGGCCGTTAATAATTGCTCTGTGAATTTTGTGGCCTAAGATCCCCACCCTCCGTG
>NW_007734185.1:85549-97587 GCF_000696425.1 Galeopterus variegatus | reverse complement strand
GCTTTTTTTCATTGTAGATTAGTTGATCAGTGATTTATTCGTTTTTTGTTGCTCTTGGAAACGCAAATAGTACTCTGGCAGCACAGCGCACACTTCACAGGCTCTCTCTGTCCTCTGACACGCTCACTCCAGACCCGTCGCCATCTTGCTCTCCCCTCATTATCTCTTTTTATGGTTTTTAGTTTAAAGTCTATTTTATCAAATATAAGAATAGCTACTCCAGCTCATTTTTCATTTCTGTTTGCATAGTAAATCTTTTTCCATCCTTTCACTCATAGTCTATGTGAGTCTTTATAGGTGAGGTGGGTCTCTTAAAGGCAGTATATAGTTGGGTCCTCCTTTTTAATCCAGTCAGCCAGTCTGTGTCTTTTGATTGGGGAATTTAATCCTTTTACATTAAGAGTTGTTATTGAAGGTGTTGTTTACTCCTAGCATTTTATTGATTTTTGTTTGGATGTGTTAAGTGTCTTTTGTTCCTTTCTGTCTGATTTACTGTTTGTCTTCTGTATTTGTTGGTTCCTTGGGTTGTAGATAAACTTTTTTTTTTTCTCTTCGTTGTTGGCATTTTTATTTTACTAGTGGGTTTTGATTTTTCTTGAGGTTTTATGGCAGTGGTAGTTATTTTTCGGTACCAAACCCAGTACTCCCTTGAGAATTTCCTGTAAGGGTGGTCATGTGGTAGTGAACTNATCTACATTGACCTTCTGTCCTGTCCTTATTTTGTTCATTGAAGATTATTCTATGACCTTTATTTCTCTTTACAGTTCCTTACAGGTTCAGTAAAAACTACAAATCCTGTCTGTCCTATGGAATTTAAAAAGGCTTGATCGAGGCTTTGCACACAGCTCACCAAATTTGGGTCCAATTCCTTCCTAATCAGTATTCCCTCTAGTCTGATGATTCTCGCTGACAAAGTAAGTGGGTGCAAAAAATGGGAATGAGGAGTTTTGGTGGATTATACCATTTTCTTCAAGTCTTCCTTGTACTGGATGTGCTTGGAATCTTCTCTTTGCTTCTCCAGATCCACTCTTCACCCTCTTCTTGCATACTCCACATTAAAGAGCTTCAAACTCCTGACTTCCAGCTTTGCTTGGTCATCCCAGCAGCAGTGTGGAAGGAGGGAGGACAGTGAGGTCATAATATTGTCTTTCCTGGCTGTGTCTTCTCAAGGTCCCTTCAGGCTGGGCATGTCTCTGTCCTGAACACCACTGGTGCTCTCAAAATATTTGTCTTTCCTCCCCCCACAGTGGTGCTCTCAAAATATTTGTCTTTCCTCCCCCCACAGGCCGAGGGGCAGAAAAAACTCAATTGTTACTAGCTCCAGGTTACAGAAGCATTTTCCTTTTAAAAAAAAAAAAATAAACTATTTATAAAAATTTTTTAACATCTCTTTGTATATATTTGTGGGGTACAATGTGTTGTTTCAATACATGCATATATTATTGTACATTGATTCACTTAGAATAGATAGCATAACTTTTTTTTAACTTCTCAAATACATTGTAGCTGATTTTCGTGTCCCTTTACCCATTCCTCTTTCCCACCTCCCTCTCTTCCCTCCCCTCCTCACTGCGTCATATCTGTTCACTTCTCTTAACAAGTTCAAAGAATTGTTGTGATTGTTGTGTCTTCTTCCTATTGTGATTGTTGTGTCTTCCCCTCCACCCTTTATTTGTTTGTGTATTTAATTATTTATTTTTAGCTCCCACAAATAAGTGAGGACATGTGTCATTTCTCTTTCTGTGCTTGACTTGTTTCACTTAATATAATTGTCTCTAGGTCCATCCATGTTGTTGCAAACAGCAGTATTTCATTCTTTTTAATAGCTGAGTAGTATTCTATTGTGTAGATATACCACAGTTTCCTCATCCACTCATCTGATGATGGACATTTGGGCTGGTNTCTGTGCTTGACTTGTTTCACTTAATATAATTGTCTCTAGGTCCATCCATGTTGTTGCAAACGGCAGTATTTCATTCTTTTTAATAGCTGAGTAGTATTCTATTGTGTAGATATACCACAGTTTCCTCATCCACTCATCTGATGATGGACATTTGGGCTGGTTCCAACTCTTGGCTATTGTATATAGTGCTGCAAATGGTGCTGGGAAAACTGGATATTCATACGTAGGAGAATGAAACTAGACCCATACCTCTCACCATATACCTAAATCAATTCAAAATGGATTAAAGGATTAAATGTACATCTCAAAACAATAAAACTTCTTAAAGATAGCATAACTTTGCACCTATTAATCCATCACTTACTGAAGTATTTTCTATGGTTCCTCTACGTCCCCACCTTTCTAAATAAAAACTCAAACTGCCTCCTCAAACTGTCTTCTATTTTCTGTTGGGGTCCTGATTTATTCCCAGGGAATCCTCCCTCCAGACCCAATTCTTGCCACAAGTCTTTCTGCTATTCCTTTCCTGACCAACAACAGCTGACCTTTAGATTCCTTTGACTTTTCTTCCCATGGTAATCATTTGCACTTGTGAAATCAGAACTTCAGTTATTCTATATTTCTATCCATAGAACCTTTATTTTTTCAAAACTTTTAGAAATCTGGCTTCCTTCTCTGACCATACCTTGTAACACATGGCCACTTCCAACTAAATCAGGTGTCTTGTGGGAACCTTCCAGATGTAAAGAATGACTCTAGCATAGCTTTTATGGACCACATTTCTACAGTTTTTTAAGATGTAGCTTTGCTTTTGTTCCCCCCCTCCCCGCCCCCAGGATTCCTTGATTATCTAGTTTGTCCACCTATTTAATCTTCAGTATGGTGCAAATGCATTATGCTTCTTTTTCCAATAAGAGCTTTACTGAGCACATCTTAATTGTTCAGTCTATAAGTCACCATGCTCACCTAATGTTTGCAGGCTAATGAGCAAATACCAGCAACAATCAAGAAAAAGATCACATTTCATGGACCATGCATAAAGTCCAACTGTCCTCTAAATGGCCAGTATGGGGTTGCTTGTGAAATTGGACTATAGATTGGGTCACCATCTACATAGAATCTTTAAGCAAAGAATACAGTCCTAGAGTACCTTTATTCCTGAGGATTCTACCTACTCTCTACTATGTTAATGTGAGAAAAGAGAAAGGGCCAAAAGTATATTATTAAAGAGACAAATCCAATAGGACTGTAAAGACTGATCCTGGAACAAAAGCTATTTAGATAATTTGGTACCTAAGTAGTGATAGAGTAATTACTGAACTGGTAATTAGATAGGTAATTGGACAGTAGTCTCTTTCCTCTACATTTAACAAAACAAAAATGTCACCAACAACCATTAAAAAGAACATTAAAAATTAACTAAACTTTCAGAAAGAACTAGAGGGAATGTATAATACAGGACATAAGATGAATTATCTATTTAAAGAAGACATTGACTATGTTTTGCTATACACAACTAGACTACATAAATGTCTTTTGTGTTTGTTCAGAAACTTACACACAAATGACATAGAGAGGGTGTATTAGTTCATTTTTGTTGCTTATAACAAAATACCTGGAACTGATTGATTTATATGAAAATGAAATTTACTCCATACAGTGTCAGAGGCTGGGAAGTCCAAAGTCAAGGGAACACATCTGGTGAGGGTTTTCTTTGGTGGTGGCTTTACAGCAATGCAGGGGTCTCACATGGCAGAAAATGGCAGAGCAGAGAGAGAGGTGAGCTCCTCATGTGCTCTCTTTTAAAGCCCTCAGAACCATGCCCATAACCACCATTATTAATCCATTCACTACAGCATGGTCCTACAATTTAATTGCCTCTTCAAGGCCTCACCTTTGAATTACTGTACTAGGTTTCCCACCCTCAACAGTCACAGAGGGGTGTTAAGCTTCAATGAGGTTGGGGGTACATCTGGTCTACAGCAGAAGGAGAGTAGAATTCTCTTTAAATGATCAGGTAAACTGAGGCTGTGAAAAATATCCTATGGATACTCAAAACTATGAGTTTTTGGCTTTCCACTAACGTAAGGAGCTTATCTCTATATGCTCTTCCTTGGAAATTTTGGCCATCAATTTAACATCTAAAATAATGAGTTAATCAATATGCATCTATAGCCAACTTTTACCCCTTCCAGGCATATAAAGGCCTCTTACTTAGGACATTTTCATTCCAACAAATATTCTCTACATATCTGTATCTCAGAATATCATGGCAAGAATTATGGCTGAATTATGACTGCTCTTTGTTTTCCCAAAATCCAGTTAATAAATCCATTTAACATATAAGTGGAATATACTATTTATTGTGTTTTGTTATTCATTTGAAAATTAACTAAGAGAAATTCTGCTGTTTCTGAAGGATCATTTTATTTTGCCACTATATTCAATTTATGATTTCTAAACAAAGCAATGAGTCTTTGAGTATTTTAAAGGTAATTGATAGTAGGAGAGCCCTGCTTGTATTTTGATATGTTGGCCAAAGTGTTTTTCTTTCTGGCAGAGAAATGGAAGGGAATTAATTAATGAATTGCCCTTTCATGGATGCTTTGCAAATTTTTACATAATGTATCATAAATTCAAATTATATTCCTTTTTCATAAAGAATCCTTTGTAGAGTTTTTCTCATTCATTCATGCAGATATTTATATATATCATGTAGGCATGATATATATCCTTACATGATATAAACCTTACACTTAGGTAAAGTGTAAGGTTTCTTCAATAAAACAGACATGCATCTCACTACTTCAGAGTTAGCAGTAAGGATGTAGGAGACAGATAATGAGATGGTAAACAGGTAAGTAAGTAAATAAAAACTGCGGGGTATCAAAAAAACATGCCATGATGTATCAGACAGAATATTATGATAGAGAATTAAAGATTGAGGAAGAAGGGGGCTCTTAGTTTAGAAGATCAAAGGTAGTCAGCATATAAACTGAGGCTGGCAAGATTACAGAGGTGTCAGGCTTGCAAAATGCTGAAGATGTTGCAGAGAGGAAAGAAAGAACACAAAGTAGCCAGTGTGGATAGAATTCAACCAATTAGGGAAATATGTCTCCAGATGAGTTTGGAGAGGGTGTCTGGATTTTATTTCAGGTGCAATAGTTAGAATGTGGGGAATGTGAACTAGAAAAAGAAATATATATATATTATATATTTAAATATATATATATATATTTAAAATGCCTTGTGAGTGGAGACTGTATTGCAGGACAGCAGGAAAGGAAACAGTGAGACTGGAAGACTGTAGCAGGGTCTAGCTGAGGAGTGATGGCAGAGGCTTGGACTGCTGTGAGGGTTGTGGAGAGAAGAGAGCCAATTCAATTTATGTGCAGTTATAATAGTGAGGAAGGGCTCACGAGACTTTCTTGTGGATGGTCATCTGGGTGTTGAGGGAAAGAAGACAATTTCTGATGACGCCCCTCTCTCTGATTTGATATTATTTTTATTTTTTAGATTTAATATTTATTTATTTTTATTGATTATACATATTCGCATATTAGTGGGGAGCCATGCTGACCATCAGGATCTGTGCCTGAGATGTATTGATCAGATCGATATCTCTGATTTTAAACAAATGGGTATACGGTGGTGAAGAAGGGGATGAAATGGTTTCAAGAGGAAATCAAGAGTTTAGTTTGGGATACATAAATTTTGGGAAGCCTGGGAAACAGAAAGAAGAAATAGAATTTCATTTAAATCATATGTTTGCTGTGGGGGGGGTAGGGCAGAGATCTAGGCTTGAATTAGCAACTAAGCACAACACTGAAGCTTAAGCTGTGGTATTTCCACTGGTAAAAAAAAAAAAAAAAAAAAAAAAAAGTAATGTTAATAATAATGATAGTCATTTCCTGAAAGAATACTCAAGAATACTCCCTGTTAGGTGTGCCATAGGTTCTTTGCAATCACTGCCATTTATACAGATTATATCCTTCTCATAGTATGTTCAAGTTTTTCTCTAATTCTTCTAAAAACTCTCTAAATTCTTTCTGCATTAACATACACAACCATTTTGAATCTAGTAGCACTAATTTTAAAACAAATTTGAATAGTACCTCTAAGAATGTCATAAGTTACATTTGGAATTACTAAATTTGCTTAGTCCAAAAAAAAAAAAAGTAAGTCTTCTGATTATTGTCCTGTGTTGCTTCTCTATGTCAAATCTTAAAATATCTGAAGAAATTTGACTCAAAGTACAATTAAATCCACTAAAACGATGTTTCCAGACTTACCCATTGTTCATTAGCATCTTCTTCTTAGCTTAGACTCCTGTCTTTTACTTGGCTGGTAGGATGCTCCCTGCCAAGTTTGCAGTTTGCTTTTTCTGTGCTAACCTGGCCCTGGATTTCTCATTATTGTTCTAATTTTTCTCTGCACCATGATTCCTAAAGTCAGCATTTCCCAAAAGGATGATCCACGGAACACTGGTGCTCTGAATATTATTGACTTTGTATTTAAAAATGCTCTACCAGGAACAGGCAATCTGGGGTTAACTAAAGTCAGCAGGCTTCTCTGCTCTAGGACCACTCAGAACCATAAATAATGATCATTTTCCACATGAGAGATTAAAATACTGTGGTCTGCAGACTTTCATTGTCATGTAATCCTATTTGCCAGTGGAATTCCTAGATTCCCAAGCCATAACAATCAACATCTGTCATTGTTTCAGGGAATGCAGTTTGGAATATCTTACTTGACCTATTAACTATAATATCAATTCCTTTTTTTTTTTTTTGTTCTTTTTGGAAAGAGATGAGATCTACATAAACAGATAAACCGATTAAAAATGTTGTCAGGTAAACTGTGGGAGGCTTGTTCTGTTGGTGTTGGTTTTCAGACCTCTTTTTATATATGAAACTTCTCTACTGGGTAAGCCTAAAGAAGTCATTTCATTTCTTTTTAATCTCTTCATTTACAAATGGAATAATATTATCAAACTCTTTTAATTTTGCATGGATGTTGTCGAAACAGACATAACTGCAACACTTAGATGTGCTTTTCAGCTTTTAGTAACTGAGGTGTTATATAAATCCCAGACCTTGTTTATTCTGCGGTTATAATAAGCAGGGTAACTTTTCTACTGGGTAGCCCTGAGATAACATTGCCTCAGAACAAGAAATGGCTGAACGGAACCACATTTGTGAGTTAAACCCATTCCCTGACAGCTGGCTGGTGGGTGAGTTGCTGAGCTCTGAGATTTAAAGTGGCATTTACAGAAGACCTTATTTTAAGCAGGCACTACAGGAAAATCATAACAAGTGTTATTTAACAGCTCTAATTATGATCCTCTCTCTCTCTCTCTCTCTCTCTCTCTCTCTCTCTCTGCTTTGTATGTACAATTTGATCCAAATTAATATGTATTTAGTAGACTGAGTATTTATACTAACAATAGCAAACCCAGATGGATTCTTACTATATACCAAGCCCTGCTCACAAGGGGCTTTGTGTAAAATAACCCATTTAGTCCTCATGATAACCTATCAGTAAATACTATTATTATCCCCATTTTAATGATGGTGAAACTGAGGGTCAGAGAGGTGAAAAAACCTGCCCAGTATTCTAACTCAAATGGTCGAGCTCCAGAGCTCAGATTTACCATGTTACCTTCCTGCTATCAACATTTCAATACATTACTGGAGCTGTTCATTGTGAGACATACATCCATGCCCAATTTCTTTACCTTTGCCTTTCAACTAATACATAAATTGATATCTCACTCTCTGAAGATTGCACAAGGCCCTTTGCCAAGTCTCAGAAGAGGCAGTGGCACTTGGACTCCCGGAAATTTAGTCAAACTTCCATTTCCCAAATACCAGAGATGTGTGTAGGCATGTGTTGAATTTGATGGCCTGCTAATACTTATAGCGATATTCTTTAGGCTTGCATAACCTCTTTCTCCAACTTTCTGGAGTGCATTTCAGATTCATGCTCATTTGTCTCTGATTGTTTTATAATTTAACAAATATTCACAGAACTTTTAACATAAGCTGGCATGGTGCTTGCCATTGGAGTTATAGTGGTGAATTGGGCTGATTAGTTCCCCGCTCTCAGTTAAATGCCTTTCAATGGGAGGTACTGTCACTGCTCAAGTAATAAACAAAATAGGAATGATTTAGTTAGTGGTGGGTGTGGGGTGGGTATATGCTCCATAGATGAGTAATTAGTAAAGGCCTCACTGAGGGCCTATGAGTCCTGGATAACAAGAAAAGGGCTGGCAACGTGAAGACCTGGGGAAGGCACAGCAGGTAAAGGGAAACACAAACTCTGATGGCAAGTTATCAGACCTGAGTGTGTTTAGTACACAGGGGTGAGGTAGGGGAACAGGAAGAGGTCAGATTGCTTGGTAGGAGCTAGAAGGATGTGGGATCTTTTAGACCATCATCTGGAATTTGCACTTTATTATATGTGAAGAGTTGTAAGGTAAGGAATTTACATTTCAAAAGATCAAATGAGCCACCGTGAGATTAGAAGGGAAGTGTGGAGTCAGTGGTCCCACTTAGAGGCCAAGATGGTTAATTTTATGTGTTCACTTGACTGGACTAAGGGATGCCCAGGTAGCTGGCAAAACAATATTTCTAGGCATGTCTGTGAGGGTGCATCTGGAAGAGATGAGCATTTGAATCAGTAGACTGAGTAAAGAAGACCCACCCTCACCGGTCTGCATGGACATTGTCCTCGTCATCAAGGCCCCATATAAAACAAAAAGGGGGAGAAAGGGTGAATTCCCTCCTCTCCTTGATCTGAGAAATCTATCACCCAGGACAATATAATCTGGTGCTTAAGAAATGGAGCCTTGACATCGGACTCTGCTTTTATTGAATCTTGTGTTTGCCTTTTACTAAATCCTGGTGTTGGACATGTTGTTAATCTCTCTAAACCTCAGTTTATAAATGCGGCCATGATACCCACCCACTGAGCTTGGGTAGGAGGGTAGATGTCATTAAGAAATGCATAGAATTACCTAGAACGGTGACTACTTGATAAATATTAGCTCATCCCTATGGCGGTGGCTGTGATTGCTGCTGTTATTGCTATTATGGATAAAAGTAAAGGGCTCAGATTCTAGCCTAACTATGCTTGAGTTCCCAATCTGGAAAACAAGAATAATGTCTGTGCTTTTGAAGCAAGTTTGATGAGGAAGTAATTACCATGGACACTTAAAGTTCCTTTATGGGCCTCTCTACTTTAAATATTCCCAATGGGATCCTTATTCAACATTTACTGAACAAATGTCAGGAAATACAGAGAGAGAAAAGGGAGGGAGAGCATGTCCCGAGTTCCTACAGCTCTTGTGGATGTATGCTGTATAAAAATACCTGAAGGAGAATTCGGACATTTATAATACAGGGATTAGATAAAATCAAATTCTGGGAGAAGTTGAGCATTACCAAGAAGCTTAAATAAAAGCGACAGTAAAATACAGGAGTTTGTTCCAAAGGGATAGTCTTTTCTGGAATGGAAAAATTAGTTCCTCGATTTCCAGTGTCTGCTTTCAGGACTATAGTGGCCCCCCACGATGTCCACATCCTAAACCCTAGAACCTGTAAACGTTAGCTTACATGGCAAAAGGGACTCACGGTTGTAATTATGGTTATGAGATGAGATTATCCCAGATTACCAATACATACATCGTCACAAGCATCCTTATATAAGAGGGAGTCAGAGCGAGGATTGACCATGGTAGGAAATGTGAGGATAAAAGAAAGAGGTTGGAGAGAAGCAGATTGGAGGGAGGTGAGCAAGAAGCCAGGAGCAGCGACATGCAGGTGGCCTCTAGATTCTTAAATCAGGCAAACACCCCATGATTACCTGTAGTCATATTCTTCCATCCCTAGCCTGGGCTACCAAGCAGACATGGACTGTCTTTTTTCCTGAATGGGTCAATGATATTCCCATTTTATGACTCTGAGAATACCCTCCTTTTATAAGGTAACTGTTTGGCAACATGCCTTGTTCGGCAGGTTAATAGCTTCTCTGTGCATTGGTTGGCCTTAGCGGTATTGGATTCAGACCATGCGCTCCTACATCTTTATTAAGTAGCTGGCTCAAGTGTTCACTATCTTCTGTAAGGTTACTTGGCTTCCCAGTACATTTTGAAAGGGCCAATAGAACGGCCATCATTCTGTGAATCTTCTGTGTGCCCAAATTCCAAATGTGTAGAGACCCATGAAAAGTTAATAGCTTCTCTGTGCATTGGTTGGCCTTAGCGGTATTGGATTCAGACCATGCGCTCCTGCATCTTTATTAAGTAGCTGGCTCAAGTGTTCACTATCTTCTGTAAGGTTACTTGGCTTCCCAGTACATTTTGAAAGGGCCAATAGAATGGCCATCATTCTGTGAATCTTCTGTGTGCCCAAATTCCAAATGTGTAGAGACCCGTGAAAGAAAAGGTGGGAGGTTTTATTTCTCCTTCCTTTTTGCACCATTTTTGTCACCCTTTTAGGCATTAAAGATAACTTTGTGTGTTTGACTAATTTCAGATTTTGGAAGCACGAGAAAAGTGCTTGCAATTTGAAGTTTGCCTATGATAATGATTAAATGCAGTTGGAAAGCAGTCAGTCTGGGATAGTTCATTGAAAAAACCTGTTTCACTTCACAGCACAAAGGGGTTATGGAAATACTAGCTGCTGCTTCTTTAGCACTCCTGCAAGAACATCCTGAGAGACATCTGGGAATGGTGATTCCTGTTTCGCTTTTGTCTCAGCAGCGAATTAAATCAATACCAATGAAGAATAAGATGATATTTTATTATTAACAGTGTCCATATGTTCCAAGAACTAAAAAAGTTGATTACTCAATGTGTCCAGTTTGATGAGAGGTGGGGTGGAGGAGACTGCCAAGGGTTGTCACCTATAAAACATTCTTCAAGCTTCCCTAGCTGATTCTTCAAATCGCTTGGGGGCCTACATGTGTTTTGGAGATAAACTAGTTACATGTGAAATAATTAAAAATTTTTGTTGCAAGTGGCAGAAAACCCAGTTCAATTGTGTGAAAAAGAAAAGAGATTTTTTTTCAACTTCCATAGAAAAAAGTCTGTATATAGAATTCAGGTATGGCTTGATCCAGGAGCTAATTCAGTATCATCAGGACCAGTTTTGCTCTCTTTACCTTTTAGTTCTGTATTTCCCCATATATTTGTGTTGTCAGTCTCTACAAGGTGACCCCAGCACCTTCAGGTTCACATCATTCTGACAACTACTCACAGTTCCTGCGGAAAAGAAAATAAATCTATCTCCCAAGAGCCCCAGCCAACACCACATAGCCTTTCATTGGCTCTGATTGACTAAGTAAGATGTCATATCTGAACCACTTTGACTCTGATGGGCCACATCTGAGTCACATTTCAATGTCTGGCACTTCTTTCTGATGCACTTGGACTGAAAGTGAAGTGAAGTTATTTCTCTGAAGGAAAGTCAAGGTTCTGATATCAAAGTTAAAAGAAATGGCAAAATGATAGCCAATGTCCTTGACATGGACTGTGTCCTTTTTTTTTTTTTTTGGTTGCTGGCTGGTACAGGGATCCAAACCTCTGACCTTGGTGTTATCAATACTATGCTCTAACTAACAGAGCTAACCGGCCAGCACTGGACTGTGTCTTTTTAAGTCCCATGCTAAGACCAGGTATACTGGAGTATTTGATAATAAGTGCACATGAAGGGGAGCTTTTCACTGGAGTCACCTAGGAGTCCTCTAGTCCCATCTCTGTCAATGATCCACCAAACGCCCATGGCAAATCATCCCCCGTCTTTGGTTCCCTTCTAAAAGTAGGAATATAACTTTGCAAACCATAGGTTTACTTGAGATCTAAAATTCTGAGATATCTTATCTTCCTCAAGACTATCCTTATTATAATCGACATTGATCATTTTGTCTTCTCCTGGGAAATGGTCCTACTACACTGCGCCCATGCGTTTAGGGTACTAATGTCATTTGCCAAATGTTTCCATTCTTTTTTTCCCTTGTTATTGAGTGGAGTCAAATGATTATTCCTTGCCAAAAAAAAAATCAATTGCCTATTCAAAAGCCTCCAGAGCAATCTTTTTCTCTGGCTTGGTGTCAGACAATGTTCAAGATA
>NW_007734185.1:80036-83684 GCF_000696425.1 Galeopterus variegatus | reverse complement strand
AAGAGAACTGGACTAAAGAATTTGTGTCAGACTCATCTTTGTGCCATTTCAGATCCTCTCCACCCCACCTGGTTCCAAGGCCTTTGTCTGGTTTTTCTAGCCTTGGATGCTGCTGGGGCAACAAACTCCCCACTGACTCCAATGACATTACTCAGACACTAAAGACAGTGTCTCCCCATGGCTCCACATTCTCCTGCCCGAAGATTTTCTTGTTGACTCTGAAATGGAAATTTTTTTTTCTGGACAAACACACACATGCTACCCAAAAGCAAAGAGAAATTAGCACCCTGTAGGGTAAAGCTTTGACTAAAAAGGACAGAAACCTGTGGATAAATTCCTCCCTAAATGGCTTGTTCCGAAAAGCATTCATTTGTACAGTCTCCCAGACTATCTGGCAAAATTGAGAAATCTGTTGTGCTTGATATGAGTGCTAAATACGAGTATTAATGGGCTAAGGAATGTGTGTAGCTATCAGACTCCTTCATTCCCTGCCTCACTTCTCTTTCTCTCCACTCCCACGCTGGGGGCTGACACCCACATATTTTAAAAGCACATAACCTTTGCCTCAGGCTCTGCATTCTGGTGAACACAGGTTGAGCTACTATTTATGATTAAGTCAGAAACAGTGGGCACTTTTTCTCTCTTGGATGCCTTATACTACCTCATACAGCGAGGAAACGTATGGACCATGAGGAGGAAGGTACAGAAAACTTCAGCCACACAGAATTACAGGCTTTCTCCAGACTTACCTGTCACTTGGGGATATAAACAAGAATATGATTCAGAAGCTTTTGACACTCTGATAAAGGTGAAAACCATAAGGCAAAGTTTATACATAGGGGATCATTTTATTCTGCCCAAAGAACGTCCAGTTGCTTCTAGAATGTAATGTAAAGGTGATTTAAAAGCGATCAGGGAGATGACACTGTTGTGGCAGACAAAACACTGTGCTTGAATTAAAATACCTTTTCTGCCATTTTTCCTTTTGCATCCATTCAACCTCACCATGAATCTCCTGACAATACCATTGAGAGGTTTACATGAGATAATGTATTCAAAATCTCCTGATACATATAAAGCAATTGAAAGAGGGTGGTGGTTGTTGAGTCTAGACTTCCAGTTAAGCACAATGGATTATTTACTTACATTTATTATTGCGTTTGTCAGGGCTCTCCAAAAAAAAACAGAATCAATAGGAGTGTATGTGTGTAATATATATATAAACAAAAACACACACACACAGGTGTGTGTGTGTGTGTGTATATATATATAGAGAGAGAGAGAGAGAGAGATTTATTATGAGAAATTGGATCACATGATTATGAAAGCTAGCAAGACCAAAATCTTTAGAATTGGGGAGTCAGGCTGGAGACCCAGTGGGCCAGACTTCACAGGCAGTCTTCTGTAAAACCACAAAGAATCAATGTTGCAAATGAAGTCCGAAGACAGTCTGCTGGAGAATTCTCTCTTGATTGGGGGAGGCTGTAATTTTCGTTCTATTTAGGCCTTCGACTGATTGGAGGAGGCCCACACACATTTTGGAGGGTAACCTGCTTTACTCAAAGTCCACCAACATAAATGTTCATCTCATTCAAAAACACCCTAACAGAAACACCCAAAATAATGTTTGAACAAATATCTGGGCACCTCATGCCCCGGCGAGTTGATACATAAAATTAACCATCACAATGGTAAAGGATTTGTTTTACAAAAATCCCACCAAACTGAAAAAAGTAAAAAATAAACAGTCTATAGAAAAGTTTTCAACAAAATATTGAAAGACAGAAAATAGATTGTCATGTGGTAACTGAATTAGCAAAGCAGAGAGAGCTCACCACCTGCAGGGGGTGGTAGAGGCATAAACTGATTTAAAAAAATTAAAATGGAGAAAATAGAAATACTTAGGACTTGGAAGTTCCCAGTATCTTCGAAATTAGCAGTGTGGGGCAGAGCTGAAAGCAGGAGACAGGTTAAAAGTCTATGTAAGAAACATTTTTAGACTCTGCAGAGCTTCTCCCTTAGCCTTTGTATTCAATCACCTGTTCCCCAATCCTCTCCTGTGAGACTGAGGGTTTGCCGTCTGCAAAGCGTAAGTGAGCAAAGTGATTGGGGAAACTGTCACAGCTGAGAGGGGGATTCAACTGTAAGGATTCATATATCACAATGAGATTCTCCCCTCCTGCCACCTTCCTTGTTTAAGCCCCAAATCACTAAGACAGGTAGGGCAGGCAATTGATGATTTTATTACAAGCTTCATTGCACTGTTTCACTTTATAAAATGTTTCATCCATGACCTTGTTTTACAAATTAGGAAATAGACCTGAAGACCTGCCAGTCTTTGATTAGCAAAACCCATAATTTGCATTCAAGGCATTGAAAATCTTGAAATGTATTCTCAATCCTGGTAGAAACATTGAATTTTAGTCCACAGACTTCACTCTGCTCGAATTCTATAAATATTGGTGATCCATATACAGAAATGGCATCTTGAATCATAAACATAAAGATGCAAGATAAATATTTTGTATTACTTTTTAATGACTTAATTTCTTTTTCAAGTTTCCAAATTCTGCTAGTTTTCAGAAACTTAGTCTCAGTCACTGTCAGGCTTCACATCCCCTTTTTTCTACTGAGTTTTGTTTATGTTCTGGGGCTTCCCAAAGCATATAGGGATGAGAACATCTGATTGCATATAACTTGTTCATGTAAGCATCTTCTGAGATTCCAATGGCCCCATCTGGCTTTTTTTACACATCTGCCCATGAAAGTCCTACTGCACACCAGTAACCACAATGACCTTTTTTTTCTATCCTCGCCTACATAGTAAGTTTCTCTTCAGGTCCAGAAGCTCTCCTGGCTACTTCCAAGCCCTCCTGGGCACACAAGAATCATTCTACTGTATCTGTACTACCCTGGCACACAGAAAATCTCCAAGATGCTATGTAAAGCCCTGTCTGCTTGTCAAGTCACAGCCAATCTCTCTTTCTGGAGACTCTCTGTATCCCTGGGAACCCTGCTCTGCCCTCAGATCCCACCTCTCCGAGGTTCATCCTGGGAAGCAAACCCACCAACATACCCACTTCGCCACTGACTACCCCCTCCCTACTTTTTGTTTGTTTGTTTGTTTGTTTGTTTGAACACCAAGTTGAGGAGGTTGAGCAACTCTTTCCTGTATTTTTTTTCTGTTATGACCTAAGTGTTTGGAAATCAAGTCAAAAAAGTGTTTTCTGTCTTCCTTTTGCTTTCTTCTCTACTTTCTACTCTCCCATCTCAACCTACCCAAAAGCATAATTAACTATGTTTATGTCTTTATTATTGATCACTACATTGTATATTATTAAAAATTTTTATAAGATTCAGTAATATCAGCTGAACTTTCCAGGTGATTACCCTTGCATGTATTCAAACTCACCTATACTAACTATAATTGGTGGCAAGATAAGAGGAACTAGAGATAAGGTGTATAAATCTTAGGCTGGAATTGAGATGCTCATGAATAGGGTTGAAGTGTGCTCATCTATTTTCGTTTGGTAATTAAACTTTGCCCTCTATATTTAAAGAATTCTCCATAAAGGATGGATCAATCTCTTTTGCTCTATGGGTGTTATTTGATTAGAAATGAGAGGCTTGCATAGTGCCTTTGTTTTT
>NW_007734185.1:70434-79517 GCF_000696425.1 Galeopterus variegatus | reverse complement strand
CTTTTGCTCTATGGGTGTTATTTGATTAGAAATGAGAGGCTTGCATAGTGCCTTTGTTTTTACAGGTGTTAGTTAATTGGTACATTCAGGCAGCCTAGTGGGAATTAAGACAATGGACTTCTTCTATTGTTTCTCTGCCGACCACATTAGGGCTGTATTTTGAAAACAGAAGGGGAAGCATCATTATGGGGACCAAGCTTCCTATCTGTCAGTACAAGAGAAAGGAAGACTTGGGAGTCTTCTTGCTGAGGAGAATTAATTAATTTCACTAAATCACAAGGAGAATGTGAAGAGGAGCAATAGATGGGAATGTTGTCTTTTGTTAATGTTCTTCCAGCTGATGCTATAAATCCTATCCTAATATGACAGGTGTGCCCAAATCACGCCAACCTGCAATACTTCCTCCCCACCATAGGTTGTGCTGTTCACTCGTATTTTAAAGCTTCCTCCCCCATTTCCCATAACCTTCTGGCTTCTCTCCTGGCCTCTTTTCAAACCCAGTTACTTTATCTTTTCAATTTCCTGTAGCAAACTCTATTGCCTTCTCCTGTAAATGTGTTGTTTGCTTTGACCTTCCCTGGCATTCTAGGCTCTGCTCCAAACAGAATACAGGCTGTATTTCCCTGACCCACAATGGCCCCATAGTCTTTACCAAGCCCTTCTCCTAAAAAGCTCCCCTGCTCACCTCCAGTCCCCCTCATCACCACTGACACACAACCTAAAAGAAACCAAGGAGAACTTGAGAGGCTGGAAGGCACTCTATTGACCATGTGCTCTCAGAAGAGCCAAGTCAAAACTACTCAGTTGAGAGTTCAGATTCTAATTCCAGAGCCCATGTCCCAATTTTTACTGTTATAAAAGAATGAACATGTTTCTTGAAAGTTGGCTCATCCAGGTGAGGAGGGAAAAGATGAGGGACTTTGTTTCTGTTTGATAGCTCAGATTTGGGCAAAAAGTCATATAGGATGAAAAAAAAAAAGAGGATTGTAATTGTAATTGTATCAGATCTTTGTAAAGAAGAGCCCAATTGAAAAAGTATAGACAAGGCATATTCCTCTTTAAGAAAGCCTCGTAAACTGAAGTTGCACTGTAATTACTTTTAACTTCCAAGCTGCCTTTAGACATGAAGTGCAGGAAGATGAAACTATTATTTTACTTAATCCCCCAATATGGACACATCTATTATCATGTATTTCATGTATTAAAATTAGAGATACATAATATTAAAGCAAAACAGAACAACTCCTGCAGGCATGTTTCTTCAGCCGTGCCCCACTGATGGATAGGGAATTTATAATTACCTTAAAGTTGGACAAGTTTAGCCCAGACACCTGCAACTAGAATTCTGTCTAGTTCCTCTCCTTACATTAGCCCAATTGTTCTTCAACATTCAAGTCCAAGAAAATAACTTTATTTCACTGGATACATGAAACCATCTACACTACATGAGCAATTTCAGAAAAGTTTTAAGAGTAATGAGTTTTATTCAATTTCTGCCTTTAGCTCTCACTTCGGGAATGAATCCTCTGGGAAAATGCAACTTTATTACACGGTAAATAGAGAATCTGGCCCTATCAAATTAGCAAGGTCTATGTTGAAAGTGTATCTTTGCCACGGGTTTACCAATTATGTAGTTGAGGTCAACAACTAACAGACTGCCTGCTTTTATGGTGACTTTTAATTACACAAATGATTGTTGAATAAATTATAATGTTTAAAATATTGCATATAAAGCTACCAATCCACATCCTGAAGCCTTTTCCTCTCATCAGGAATGACCAGGAATATCCAACTGCATATCCTTCTAAACCTTTTTCCATGCTTTTATGGACACATTCATGCATGCATAAAACTTATATTGAATTTCTGTGATTTTATTTCAACATAAATAGTTTCATTCTGTAGCTATTGTTTCACAATTTGCTTTCTCCTTGATCAGCAGTAATTCTTGAAATCTACCCATGTCTGTACACAGCGAGCTAGCTTGTTCCTGTTTACCATCGCATGGTTATGATACTCAGAATAGTACAGGCAATGCTACAGTAACATGTTCTTTGAAATCTCAGATTTGCTTTCTCCTTGATCAGCAGTAATTCTTGAAATCTACCCATGTCTGTACACAGCGAGCTAGCTTGTTCCTGTTTACCATCACATGGTTATGATACTCAGAATAGTACAGGCAATGCTACAGTAACATGTTCTTTGAAATCTCAGTGTCTTGGCAGAGCAGAAACATATTTCTCACTCATGTCAACTTAACTTCAGGTTGGCTGGGATGCTTTTCTATACAGTGACTCAGGGATCTAGGCTTTTCCCATTTTATGACGCTCCCACCTCAATGCAAGTCTTCCAGAACTAACCTGGAAGGGAAAGAGACAGGTGAAGAAACACATTTTCTCTTTTATTTATTAACTTTTCATTTGGAAATGAGTCGAGGCTTAAATATATGTCAAATAAATAATAGAATTCTCACAGTTCTTTTACTAAGCTTCCTTACATGTTAAAATGTTACATAACCATAGGATACAAGCCTATTAATAAATGCATACCTATTTAAATTCCATCAATTGTCTCATTAATGCCCTCTTCTGGCATGAGAGATCCAGTCTAGGGTCATGCATTACATATTGTGGCCACGTCTCCTTAATCTCCCTTAGTCTTGGATAATTCCTTACACTGTCTTAGTTTTTCATAATCTTGTCATTTTTAATGAGTACTGCCCAGTTATTTTGTAGAATACTTTTTAATTTGGGTTTGGTTAATTTTTTGTGATTTAATTCAGATTATGTTTTTTTTTTTTAATTGTAGAAAGGACATGTAACATGAGATCTACCTTTTTTTAATTTTAATTTTTGTTTTCATTGTACATGTTTATGGGGTACAGTTTGTTGTTTAAATACATGCATATATTGTATAGTGATCTAATCAGAATATATGGCACATCTATCACCTAAACATTTATCATTTCTTTGTGGTTATAACTTTCAAGATCCTCTTTTCTGGCTATCTTGACATATACAAATGCAGTACTATTAGCTATTGTCACCCTGGAGCACCAGAATTTATTCTTCCTGTCCAACTGTAACTCTGTAACTTTGCACCAGTCTACCAACCTTTCCCCACTTCCCTTCCCCCCTCCCTTTCCCTGCCTATGATAACCACTATTCCGCTCTCTATTTCTCTTTTTTCTCTCTCTTTTTAATTTATTTTTCTTAATTGACCCATGATAATTGTATTTATTTATGACAACTAGCTAACATCATATTTAACATTATTATTTACTGTAGGCATCATATTGTACAGAAAATCTCTAGAACGTATTCATCTTGCATAACTGAAACTTTAGACTTGTGGAACAGCAACTTCCCATTTCTCCCTCCCCCCAGCCCCTGAAAACTACCATCACACTCTCTGCTTTTGAGTTTGACTCTTGGATACTTCATACAAGGGGCATCATTTAGTATTTACCCTTCTTAGACTAGCTGATTTCATATAATGTCATGTCCTCAAGGTTCATCCATGTTGTCACATGTTGCAAAATTTCCTCTTTTATAAAGCTTAATGTCCCATCAAATGCATATACTACATTTTCATTATTCGTTCGTCTGTTAATGGACATTTAGGTTGTTTCCACATCTTGGCTATTTTGAATAGTGCTGCAATGGATGTGGGAGTGCAGATATATCTTTGAGACCCTGACTTCGATTCTTTTGAGTAAGTACCCAGAGAAAGATTGCAGGAACATATTGTATTTCTAGTATTAATTTCTTGAGGAACGTCCCTACTGTTTTCCATAGCAGCTGCATCATTCTGAATTTCCACCAAAAGTGTACAGGGGTTCAAATTTATTCACTTCCTCAACAGTTGCTGTATAATTTTTTTATAGTAATCATCATGACAAATATGAAGTGATATCTCTATGTGGTTTTAATTTGCATTTCATTTATGATTAGTGACATTGAACATCTTTTCAAATACTTGTTGGACATATGTATGTCTTTTTTGGTAAAATGTCCATTCAAGTCCTTAGCCCATTTTTTAATCAGGTTAATAGGTTTTTGTTCGTTTCCTTGTTTGCTTTTGCCATTGAGTCATAAGAGTTTCTTATATATTTTGTAAATTAACCTCTTATCAGATATATGCTTTGCAAATATTTTCCTCCCTCTGCAGGTTGCCTTTTCACTTCTGTTGTTTTTGTTTTCCATTCTTTGTTTTTTGTTTGTTTATTTCATTTTTGGCTGTGCAGGAGCTTTTTAGTTTGGCGTAGTCCTCCTAGTCTATTTTTGTTTTTGTGTCTCTGCTTTTGGAGTCACAACCATGAAATCATTGCCAAGACCAATGTTATGAAGTTTTCTCCTATGTTTTCCTTTAGGAGTTTTATAGTTTCAGGTCTTATGTTTAAATCTTTAACCTACTTTTAGTTTATTTTTGTGTATGGTGTAAGATAAGGGTCAATTTCATTCTTTTGTATGTGGACAACCAGTTTTCTAAAATTTCAATGAATCCACAAAGGACCCCCAATAGCCAGAATGATCTTGATAAATGAACAAAGCTGGAGGCATCACAATTCCTGATTTCAAAATACATTAGCAAGCTACATTAATTAAAACAGTGTGGTACTGGCATAAAGACAGGCTATATAGGCCAATGGAACAGAATAAAGAAGCCAGAAATAAATCCACACATACACAGTCAGCCGATCTGCAATGGTACATCAAAAATAGTCTCTTCAATGGTGTTGGCAAAACTAGACATTCACATGCAAAAGTTTATGGGTTTTTTTTGACATGAATATCATGGGAATTATGCTGTGCCTTTCTCTTCTGTATCTGATCTGCAATGGTACATCAAAAATAGTCTCTTCAATGGTGTTGGCAAAACTAGACATTCACATGCAAAACTTTATGGGTTTTTTTTGACATGAATATCATGGGAATTATGCTGTGCCTTTCTCTTCTGTATCAAGAAGCATATGATGTTGATATGTCCTGTTACAGGTAATGTTGGCTTTTACACTTAGGTTAAGATGTTGTTTGCCAGATTTCTCCATTATAAGGTTTTTTTTTTGTTTTTTGTTTTTTTTTTTTGTCTTTTTCCGTGTCCGGCAACAGATCGCAACCCTCAGTGTTGCCCCCGTACCGGACCGGGGACCGGCAATGGGATTGCAACCCTCGGTGTTGCTCCTGCGCCTTGCTCAGCCAGTGAGCGGGAACCGGTCCGTATGTGGGATCCAAACCCTTGGGCGGGAGCGCCACCGTGCTTCCCAAGCGGCGCACTATCCAGTGCGCCACTGGGCCGGCCCCATTATAAGGTTTTTACTTCCTCTGTGTATTAAGTAAGTATGGATTATTTTGAGATTATGCAAATATACAATTAATTGTCATACCTTGCCCACAAGTTTTAGCATGTATCGATGATTCTTTTCTGAAACACTTATCACTGTAGCATTTGCCAAATGGTGATTTTCTATTTTCATCATATCTTCTATGTTTATTATTAGAATTAATTTACAAATTCACATACATACATATGTACTTATGTTAATCGTGAACTCATGAATATTTGCTGTATTCTATGAATTATAACTCATTAGTATCATAATTTATCTTCTTGTTCGAAGTATCCTAGATATATCCATTCTTACCACTTCTAGCTTACTCCTGTGTCCTTTCAACATGCCATCATCTTTTGGGGGGAGGCACTTTTCTTATTTTTCTGCCACCATAAGAGGTACTGGCTTATCTTGTACTTTTCCTGTCCCAGGTTAGAATTAACTGTTTCTACAAGGATCTCTGGCTGCATTTATTGAAGAATGTTATTTAGCTTGCAAGTTCTGGACACTAAGGGCACACACTTGCTCTTAACTACTTTTGAACAGAAATAATGCATCAAGCCTTGCCAGCACTCCAACACACACTTCCAACCTAAGAATAAGGGAACTGAGAAATCTAATTTTCCTAGGTGTGCAGGAAGAAGAAACAATGTGATGGGCACATAGCACTGTCACCACAATAGAATTCCAAAGTGCCACTATCTCTCCATTTATTTAACCATATGTGAGCATTGTGCACCCAGTATTTCGTGCTTTAAAAAATTCCACAGTGTGTACCTTTGAACTTGTCTCCTCGGTCAGATTCTCAGTAGACTATCCATGCTTATCAATCATAAAAAATATCTCAGCTGAACTGTAAGAAAGTTAGAACAGCTTTAGATATAGCAATGGTGATATGTCTTCTGAATTTTATTAAAACACCATACGTGAAACACCAAAGCCCACCTATATTTTGGGTTCTGTACTTATTCTCGATTTGCCATCGGCTATTTTTTCTGTATAATGGTCTAAAGTAGATTGTGGCAAGCCTGTATGTCTGCAACTCAAATTCTGGTTATCTTCTTTTTAGTTCAACTTCCTTTCTAAATAACCTAAAACTAGAGAAACTTTCTCCCCAGAATTGGACTCTGAGGAGGTTGGTTTTCACAGCTTTCTATAAAGTGTTCGTTTAAAATAAACCTTTCTTGTTAGCAAGAAGAAAATCCTGTGCTTTAATACTATATTTTTAAAGACATCTAAATCAATAGAAATATGGGGCTGTGAGAAGTAGTTAATAAAGATATATCATTTCTACAAACGGTGGCTAAAGAAAAGCTAAATTGGAAGCTTCATCTCTGAGCAGGTCCTGGTGGACTAACTGGGGAAATAGAAGAAAGATATTACTGGGAGAAGAAGAGAAGACTGATGTGGACTGAAACTACATTTTTTATAGTGATGAAGGGAGAAAAACAGTCACTTTCATATCAATGTTTTATGTACCTTGCTTTAAATGTAAGTGGTGGCTGCACCATATCAAAATAGAAACTTACTAAGAAAATAATGATGAAAGTAAACTTAATCACTCTACTTTAATCATAGCATCTTTTTCTCCAGTCAAGCAGTCTACCAATAGTAGCAAGCCTGGGAGTGATTTTCCCTCTCTGGAATCAGAACAGGAGTGTCCGTCTTAATTCACTGTTGCTCTGTTTCTGCATAATGGCCTTGGATTGTAGCAACAGCAGGTCCTTCCTGCACAAGGGACTGTGTCACCTCTCAGGGATGTTGTGTCAACAACATGGAAACAGCCTCCATTGCTTCTTAAAAAAATAACTTATTGGGGTAAGATTTCAATAACAAATTAACCATTGAAGGGAGCAGTTAAGTGACATTTCATGCATTCACAATGCTGTGCAACCCCACCTCTCTTTAGTTCCAAGCATGTCCATCACTCCAAAGTAAAACCCTATACCCATTAAGCAGTTTCTTCCCATTGAAGGGAGCAGTTAAGTGACATTTCATGCATTCACAATGCTGTGCAACCCCACCTCTATTTAGTTCCAAGCATGTCCATCACTCCAAAGTAAAACCCTATACCCATTAAGCAGTTTCTTCTCACTCCCTCCCTCTGCCCTCTGGCAACCACCAATGTGCGTTCTGTCTCCATGAATTTATCTATTACAGACATTTCATATAAATGGAATCACACAGTATGGGACCATTTGTGTCTGGCTTCTTTCACTCAGCATCACGTCTTTGAGGTTCATACATGTTGTAGCATGTACCAGTAATAAATTCCTTTTTATGGCTGAATAATATTCCATTGTACATATGTACTATATTTTCTTTATCCATTCATCAATTGATGGGCATTTAGGTTGTTTTCACCTTTGGCTATTGTGAATAGTGCTGCCACAAACATGCATGCACATGAATTTGTTTGAACACCAGTTTTCAATTATTTTGGGTATACACCTGGGAGTGGAATTGTGAAGTCAGGTGGCAATTCTATATTCCATTCCCCATCTTAAACTGAAGGTCAGCATAGCGGAAGTCATGATTTTCATAGTCAAAGAACCCTTGACCTACGACTCTATGCCAGGATATCACTGGAAATTAAGGGGTCATTTTAGCTATCTATTGCTGAGTACTCTAAAGCAACCACCTATTATTATCTCACACGTTGATTTTGTGGGTTGACTGAGATGAGCTGGGCAGTTTCCTGCTCCCACTGTTGTAGATGAGGCTCAGTCATCTGAGGACTGGATTAGGCTGAAGTGTGCAGGATGGTTTCAAGGTCTCACTGACATGTCCAGGTTCTGGCTGCAGCTATGAGCTGAGCCACAGCTGCACTGGAGTGCCTCCATTCTCCTGCAGGTGGTCTCCTATGTGGCTGGGGCTTCTCTAAGCGTGGTGGCTGATTCTAAGATGGGATATCCTAAGAGTGAGTTTCAAGAAGAAGAAAGAAAAGCCGCCAGTCTGCTGACAGCCTCGAATGTCACTCCCAGTGCTTACTATTGGTCAAACTATCATAGAACAAACTCATATTCAAGTGGAGGGGGAATTAGCCCCTCCCCCACAGTATTCACATATGCAGAGAAGGGGGCTTGTTGGGGGCTGTCCTTGGAGGCTCACTACCATGGGAGGCACAATGTCAATGAATGAAAGAGCAGGAATTGTCTGCACAAATTGGTCTCTGTCCTAGAGTGACTGACATTCTTGTCTTGTACAGTGGCCTGAGAGTTTTAGAGTATAGAAGCACAGCTAGTTAACCTTTTGTAGCCATTTACCTTAGCTGAGATGGAGGACAATTCCATTTGCAAAGGGAAATTTTGAAATTCTTTCCTAGCTATGACCATATTTCCTAACCTCTCTGTCCCTCAGTGTTCACTTCTATCAAATTAGGACAACAAATTTTATCCATATAGTGAGGTTGTTATGATGATTCAGTGAGTGAAGCCTTGCAATTATGAGAGGGTCTGGCATATGGAAAATGTTGTTTATCATTTTCAGAGCATTTACTACTCTGAAATACCTTGGTTATTTATGTATTTATTTGCTTTTTGGTTATTTATTGTCTGTCTTCTCCTCTAGAATGTAATCTCTATAAGCATGACTCCTTTTCTGTTTTCTTCACTGCTAAATTCTCAGAGCCAAGAATATCTAATTTTATAGTAGATGCTCAATAAATAGTTGGTTGATTCCTGAATGCACGAATGAAAAATTGAATGAATAAATAAATGAATGACAGATTTATAGCTGTCAGCTCCCACCT
>NW_007734185.1:63017-69451 GCF_000696425.1 Galeopterus variegatus | reverse complement strand
TTTGTCGTGTTTACCCGCATTCCATCTACCTCTCAGATGATCTAAAGTTAGAATTCACACTTTCTCAGGGTTGAAAGTAAATTCCATAAGGCTTTCTTATTGCCAAGTCACCAAACCTTGAGGTCAGTCCTTCTTGCCACCTGGTCTTTGGTTGTTAGTCAACGCAGAATTATGGCTGGGGTTCATCTGGACCACTGGCATCTGCAGATATATCAGCTTTCAGAGCATTCCTATGCCCTTTCCACTGCACGTGCCACTTGGAGTTGTAAGAAGCTCCAGGTCTGTCTCAAACCATATTTTCACAAAGATATATTTTTAGACTTCAGCTTCTATCTTCTAGGGTACTGCGAGCCTTTATCAGCTCCAAGTCTATGCCCTGGGATGGAACTGTGGGAAGGGATGGATATGTTCCCTCTTTTCACATATTCCCTTTCTTACCTGCAAGTGCCATTATTCCCCCTGGAATTCAGCCCAGGATTAAGTCAAGTTATAGCTGCCTCCTCAGTACCCCTCAGTTTTTGTTCACTTCTCTCTAATATCTTGGTTGTGGATATCATAGCTTTGACTCTATCTTAGCTTGGGTTTTGTAGAAGTAGAGGCTGGAATGAGTGTTTTTGTGTAAGTGATTGTTTGAGGGAGTATTTTCAGGAGAAACCTGGAATGAGAGAAGGAAAGGAGCAGGGCAAGAAGCCAGGCAAATAATAGGTGCAGGGAAGTCTAACTCAGCTGACCCCTGGGGGAGATCTGGGCATTAGCATCACTGAGCTTAGCCCCCTTGAAGCAGGGACACTGGTATTTTGTTGTCCCTATCAGCCAGGCATTGACGGTGGTTTGGGGTGGTTTGGAGGGATGGCATAACCTCCCAGCTAATACCAGTAGGGGCAGTTCTCAGTGGTCAAAGGCAGTTCTTGTGAGAGCTGTTAGTGTCCAACCTTCATAGTGAATGTGGACTAGGTGGGGAGAATTTACTGTCCTGAATACTTGATAACAGAGGATAATTGGATACAGATAAGCATTATGGTTCACCACGAGAGCATCAAGAAGATTCTTTCTGTTCCCAGTGAGCTTACAATCTAGATCAACTACATTATTTTAAAGAGTGCAAAACAAATGCCTCTCCACCAAAAAAATTCAGGGTCCTGTTTTTGGGAAATCAGAACAGATCCACCTTGACATGAACCCATCTCAGCTGACTTCTCAGTTTCTGTGGTAGAGTAAAGAGTATGCTTTTGACTTAGTGAAAGATCTAAGGAAAAGTCTGTTTTTGTGTGTGTGTAATTAATAATCTGATTTTCATTTTTTTGTTGTTGCAGTTTTGGAAAAAAACAAATCCTGTATTATGAATCCACTGTAAACACAATTAGTAATTATGTTGTTTTAAATTGTATCTGCAATAATAAACCAGCTTTGTGTGTTCCCAAGGTAAATGTGTGTGTAATGGGTATCACACATGTTGGATAGATTAGATCTTTATATTACTAATATCCCACCTGTCTTTAATGCCTTTATGAAATATCTACTTAAAAATTAGAGGAATGATGAGCGTGTTAAAAGAAATCAACGAGGTGGCACTCATAGTTCCCATCTCTAGTATGCTATCTCCAGTACACTTAATAAGAAAGAAAATGTGTTTCCCTTTCTTTCCTCTACATACAGCTATATTGTTAGGCCTTAATTAGAACATTAAATACTAGAGTTTCCCTTTGTGGAGCCAGCAGAATTTTCTTTGCTATAAAATGAGTGGTTCAATTACCCTCCCACTAATGGATAAAGTGTAATTAACATTGTCTTGAGGCTAATTTTCATTTACACTGCCATTCTTCATAAGCTGAACATCATTCTCTGGAAAAGTCAATGTGTCACTTTTATTAGCCTAGTTTGCACTTTAACACCAAGTAAATTAATTCAAGCTACATTAACGTACTTAACTTCAGATACAATGGAATTATCTCTGTCCTTTATGAAGTCATGTCATTTAGAAGTGAATTGCATGCAGCTGTGTAAAAAATGAGATCATCATTTGATACTAGTACTGATATTGAATTTTCTAAGTCGTGCGGCAGGGCTGGAGAGGAGGGTGAACAGAAAGCTTTTACAGGATTCCCCAGTTTTCACTTGAGTGAAACTAAAGCTCCACATTTGGGGATGGTGGGATTGCCAGTGAGGGTAAGCCCTTAAAGGATTCACCCTAACTCATTATTGAATCTCACCTCTAAACTGTTTTCTAGGTTTGGGATTTTCTACAAAAAAAAATTAAGTTAAAATCAAATATTAAAGAGTGTACCCATTAAGGAATTCTTGGACCCCTTTTTCAAACAGTGTGAAGTGAACTGTTTCTATTCCAGGTTTGCGGTTTTAGCAATGATGTTTTATAAATTGCTAGAACCCTCGATTTCAGTTTTCTCCTAAATGAGTAAAAAGTCCTCATTCCTTAAAAAACAAACAAACAAAAAACCCCAACAACAAAAACAAACTATTAAAACTGTAGAAAGCAGAGAATGATAGGAAAAAATAATTCTTACTCCACTGAATTTTAGGTATGGACTATAATCTCATAAGAGAAATCCTATTTCCTAACTATTACCTAAGAATCTTTCTTAAACACTAATTAGACGATATTAACTTTTCCCTTTAGATCGAAAACTGCAAACTGGTGTCCCATGAGTCAGAAATGTTTTGTTTGGGCAACACAGGTTTTTGTTTTTCTGTTTTGTTTTAAAATTAAATTTCATTGCTAAGTTTAACATCAGGAAATTTCACATAAAGTTTTGGATTTCCAGGTTCTCTGATAAAACCAGAAACTGCCAGAAACAGGCTAGAATCCTTCGTGGTGACCACCAGTTGAAGCACAGAGGAGCTTCCCTGGTCAGACACTGTATTTTCCTGATGGCCTCAGGATCTACCCAACATGCTTCATTTTGGGTTCCATCTAGGCATTTGTATGTGACCTCTGATTTAAACAACTACAACAAAAAAGTGATATCTAAACATTATCTAAACTTGAGCTACTTGTTAATGCCCGTGGCATTATCCTGTCTCCTACTAATTTCTCTGCATCTCTTTTACCCGTTGGGCAATTTGGATCTGGCTGTTAGGACCCATTAGTAGATTTCTTTGACTGAATGCATGATCCTTTCTACAGCAAAATTCTCTTTATTCCTCCCAGAACCACAGCCCACAGAAGTTCTTAATGCCAGAGGGGCCTCATGCAAAGAGCAGTTGTCTTCTTTTTCCTAGAAAGGAATTCAAACGCCCTTGAGTGGCCTCTTGACCCTAGAAGTCAAGAGTTTTGTCCTTTCCTCCCACAGGCACACAGGCTGAGACTGGAGGAAAGACTAGGGTGAAGACAGAATCTTGGAGGACTTAGACTAGGATAAAATCATTGTCGTTCCCTTCTGAACCAATCCATTCCCTTCTTTGGAGAATTCCTTTCTAAAATTTTTATTGAGCTTCTAGATCCACCCCAGAAGGTACCAGCAGCATGACCCAGCCGAGTTTGGGGGCTCTCTGTGTCCAGCAGGTCCCACAGGGTTATTCACAGGCCAAAAAACTACTGACCCCTGGGTCTCCCTTCCCTAGAATTGAATCCATCATGCCTCAGAAGTCCATCAATGTGATAGGAACTTTGCTGTTGCATTTCTCAGAGAGGACATAGGGAACCCAGATAAATGCACTTTTAGAGTTTCCATTGGAATTGAGAACTTGGGAGGTATGTAAAGGGTGAGCAGTTGAGACCTGACCCAAGCTTGCCTAAG
Organism: Galeopterus variegatus; assembly: GCF_000696425.1. Lineage (NCBI taxonomy): Eukaryota > Metazoa > Chordata > Mammalia > Dermoptera > Cynocephalidae > Galeopterus > Galeopterus variegatus. The sequence continues at coordinate 65,696 of NW_007734185.1, read as the reverse complement.
ACCAGGTCTGTCTTCAGAGGGATCCATCCTTTCCCAGCCCCTTTCTGCTATCCCCGGTCTGTTATCAGCTCCCCAATCATTCATCTGGGCTTGGAGTCTCTCGTTGCAAAAGAAAGATGGAAAACTAGAAAACTGATGGTCATTTAGGGCCTGGACATTCTCCTCTCCATGTAGGGACTGGAGAAACGTATATATTAGAGAAACTTATGTTGAGTGAAATAAGCAAAGCACAGAGGGATAAATACCACATGTGCTCACTCATAAGTGGGAGCTAAGAGAGAAAGAAGGAATGAAAGAAAGACCACAGTGGTGCGTTGGACTTGCAGAGGGAGAGAGCATATCCAGGAAAACAAAGTGGAGTTGGGGAGCGAAGTCGGGAATTAATTGGGTGGGGGACATGGGGTATAATTGCAATTTTTGGTAATGGGCATGCTGCCAGTATTGATCTGGCCATTACATCTTGAGCACAAGTGGTGATGGTCAGCTTTGTACACCATGAATATTCATAACCAATAAAAAGAAAAAAAGATAATTTGAAATGAACAAGGGAAGTTCTTAACACTAAGGAATCATTCTCTGGGTTAGTACTTCCCAAACTTGATCATATGTAAAAACTTGAGGGGCACCAGGGTAAGTGAGAGGGGCTACTGGAGCATCTATGGGGACTTCCTGAAAAAGTTATTTATTTCTTAATATTATGTGATCATGATAAGAAAAACATAATACAAGCAATTAAGAAAAATGTTAGATACTGAATTTGTTTATAACTTCCAAGTACAATCTTTTTAAAATTTTTAATGAGAAACTTCAGCTTGCATGCCTGAGCACAACTTTTAAATATCTGGTTTTATTCTTGAGATGACTTGCAGCAAATCTTTCTTAATGATCTTTTCAAATTCTTGATGGCATTGACAAGTAGGTGATAAAGAATTTTTAAGATCATTTTTACAAGCATTCAAAAATGTGCAACGGTCGAAACAGCATCCTTTTCTTTCCTCCACGAATTTAATGTTGATATGTCTCGTGATGATATGAGTAAATCTCTAATCGAATAGAACTTTTCCATATCAGACATTTCAAAATAATGATGACTCACCAATTTGACACCAACATCTCTACCTTGGGAACCTGTGGTTAAGGAGAATAAATCTCTCTTTCTAAAAAGACTCACAGGTACACAAGAACAAATACCTCTAGCTGGGAAAATAATATAAAATAAAAGGAGAGGGCCACGCTTGTTTCCAAAGTTTTTGTTCTACACACACTCACGCTTCTTTCTCCCACCCATGTTCTAAGACCATGAAGTTCACTTTTTTATTGTTAAAATGCCTCTGTGCTGGTCTATTTGTGCTGGCTTTGGAACCCTTAGCCTTCGGTTCAACTTAGCATCTTCTCCCACAAGACTTTGTATTTGAGCTATTTTTTTGCTTTAAAGTTCTAGGCAGTAGAATGTCAGCAAACACTGCAGCCGGTCAGAGGGCATCTGGCACTGACACAGTGATTCTCATTCAAGTGAATAGCAATGGTTTTGATTTTCAATAATGAGGCAGGATCTACCCAGAACATTTTGCATAATGTAAGAACAATAAATCATGTTGGCTTTGTCATTAATTCTCAGGGCTGTGCATCAGATACACAAATTATGTGTCATTATACTTAAAAAGTTTTCAGGAAACCAAGACGCAAGAATTCCATTATTGTACTTTTTAAACAATAAGCACATAATAATTGTTAAAACTACTGGTGTATTTTCCCCTTTGTCCAGTATGGAGAGAAGACAGAAAAAGCCACCTCCATGGAGTGGCTGCATGCCTGGAACTGATAAATGTATCACACGCTTGCATGACTTTGTCTGAGAAACAGATTTTGATAGCTTGCAAGGATTTAGGTCAGTGGATAATTCTGCACAAACAGCAAATCTTAATGCTATTGACAAAAGAAATGACACAAATAACGGGCAAATTCCATAAATCCCTAGACTATAAGTAGTTCTCTTTTCATAGATTTATCGCAAGTGTCCTTGAAAGCTATCTGAAAAAAAAAAAAAAAAAAAATCTCACGCTGTCCGCAGTTTGACTGTATTGTTTTCAGAGTTGCCGATAACTGAGTTCTCTGTGAAAGCTGCTATTCAACAAAATGGTGCCCTGGGTAGCAAACATTTTATCTTTGGGTAACGATACAAAGAGTAATTTCACATGGAGAGCAGTCAGTGAGTTATATCAATATTATTTTCCCAAGTGGGAAGATCCTTGAAAATTTCTTTTAGGGATTAGAAAGGATGAGAATATAACCTAGGTAGGGGGAAGAATCCAGCAATCGCGGACTAATATTGGAATATCTGCTCTGCTTTCTAAAGAAACCACGTGCATCTATGTGCACAGGAAGCCGAGTATGGACTAAGAGAATGAATTCCTGCTCAGCAAGCTTAGGCTGCAGCTTGGTCCCCACGGCTCCTATCCCCCAAACCACTCTTGATTTCAAATTCATCCTCACTTGGCTCCCTTGGTAGTATAATCCTAGTAGGTGTCCCGGAATGTCAAGACCCCAAACAAGGCAACACTATTCTCTCTCCTTTCTGGGACCTGTTCACACCTTTCTTTCTAGATGATGGCTCCTCCATGGCAGGGAAGACCCCTGCTTTTTTTTTTTTTTTTTTTTTTTTTTTTTTTTTTTTTTTTT
>NW_007734185.1:60933-62067 GCF_000696425.1 Galeopterus variegatus | reverse complement strand
TTTTTTTTTTTTTTTTTTTTGTTTTTTGTCTTTTTTCCATGTCCGGCAACGGATCGCAACCCTCAGTGTTGCCCCCGTACCGGACCGGGACCGGCAACGGGATTGCAACCCTCGGTGTCGCTCCCGCGCCTCGCTCAGCCAGTGAGCGGGAACCGGTCTGTATGTGGGATCCGAACCCTCAGGCGGGAGCGCCGCCGCGCTTCCCAAGCGGCGCACTATCCATTGCGCCACCGGGCCGGCCCCAAGACCCCTGCTTTCTAACATCACTTAGCAACTTATCTGGCACCTGGAACCTAGGAGTGGTCAGGACATGGTTGCCACATGAACAAGGGCACAAACCCTGCTGTCTCTGATGTCCTTATCTATCAGAGCTGTGGTGTTTGAGTGGCCTGGTGTCCATCTAGAATGATTTATTTTGTGTTCCTCAATTCCAGAGGGGTTTTAAGTTTCCTGAGTACATGGTTTGTGTTTTTAGCTTCTTTTCAAAGTTGGCAAGTGACACAGAAATAAACATAAATAGGTAGTGAATAAATAGATTATTATTTAGTCACAGCAGCTTTGCTCATATTTCAATCATTTAAGTACATTTTTTATGATTTTTGGTGTTTCTGGGTTTCTACTTCTGCTATAAATTTAATGCTCTTCTTTAAATGCCCTCAACTTTTAATTTAATAAACATATTTATAAAGGTACTTAATATCACTTTTATTATTGTTATCATTTGCAGTAAGGTAAACATAAAAATAAATATATTATAAAATAAACAATTTCAGAGCATCTTCTTACCAGGAAAAGGCCTTTTGCTCTTTGTCAAAAAAAAAAAAAAAAAAAGGAGGGGGTATTGGCAGTGTTTATTTTTTTATTAAAGCTGTGAAATGATATTTAAAAGAATCACACTGAATCACATCACAATGCCATAGTGGGGAGGGGCTAAAGAGGGTCTAAACCCAATGAGAGCAAAATGTCCCAAAGAAAGTGATTCTAATATAATATCACCTGGGAGCTTAAAATGTAGATTACTGAGCCTCCTGGAATCTATCTTCCTCCTTCCTTCCTTCCTTCCTTCCTTCCTTCCTTCCTTCCTTCCTTCCTTCCTTCCTTCCTTCCTTCCTTCCTTCCTTCCTTCCTTCCTTC
>NW_007734185.1:58513-60904 GCF_000696425.1 Galeopterus variegatus | reverse complement strand
AAAAAAAAAAAAAAAAAAAAAAGGAAAATAACCCATGTTTCTCTCTCTCTCTCTCTCTCTCTCTCTCTCCTCTCTCTCTCTCTCTCTCTCTGTCTCTCTCTCTCTCTCTCATCTCTATCTCTCTGTCTCTCTTTCTTTTTATTTATTTGTTCATTTTTTAGCTCCCACTTGTGAGTGAGGACATGCAGTATTTCTTTTTCTGTGCCTGGCTTATTTCTAGTTTTATTCTCCTGTGTGTGGATGTCCAGTTTTCCCAGCATCATTTATTGAAGAGACAGTCTTTCCCCCAATGCATGTTCTTGGTGCCTTTCTCAAAGATCAGTTGGCTATAAATTTGTGGGTTGATTTCCGGGTTCTGTATTCTATACCATTGGCCTGAGTGTCTGTTTTTATACCAGTGTCATGCTGTTTTAGTTACTAGAGCTTTGCTATATAATCAGAAGTCAGGCAGTATTATACCTCTGGCTTTAAATATTTATTTTGCTCAGGATTGCTTTGGCTATTTGGGGCCTTTTGTTGTTCCATATGAATATTAGGATTTATTTTTTTCTGTGAAGAATGCCATTGGTATTTTGATGGGGATGGCATTGAATCTGTAGATGGCTTTGAGTAGTATGGACATTTTCACAATATTAATTCTTCTGATCCAAGAGCATGGAATGTCTTCCAATCTTTTTGTTTCCTCTTTACTTTCTTTCAACAGTGATTTGTAGTTCTCATTGTAGAAATCTTTCACCTCCTTTGTTAAATTGATTTCTAGATATTTTAATTCTTGGTGACTATTATAAATGGGCTAGCGTTCTTGATTTCTTTTTCTTCTAGTTCATTGTTGGAGTATAAAAGCACCATCAATTTTTGCATGTTGATTTTGTATCCTGCAATTATACTGAAATTGTTTATCATCTCTAAAATGGTTTTTTTTGTAGTATCTTTAGGATTTTCTATATAAAGGATCATGTCATCTGCAAATAGGGACTATTTGACTTCATCTTTTCCAATCTGGATACCCTTCATTTTTTTCTATTGCCTTATTGCTCTGGCTAGTACTTCAAATACTATGTTAAATAGGAGTGGTGAGAGTGGACATCCTTGTCTTGTTCCCATTTTTAAGCTGAAAGCTTTTCCCCATTCAGGATAATATTGGCAGTGGGTTTGTCATTTATGGCTTTTATTGTGTTGAGATACATTCCCTCTGTACCTAATTTGATGACAGTCTTTATTATGATGGGGTGTTGAATTTTGTCAAATGCTTTTTCCACATCTATTGAAATAATCATATGTTTTTTTTCTTGATTTTTGTTGATGTGGTGTATCACATTTATTGACTTGAGTATGTTGAACCATCATTGCATCCCTGGGATGAATCCCAATTGATTGTGCTGTAAAATTTTTTTGATGTGTTCGTATATTCTATTTGCTAATATTTTACTGAGGATTTTTATGTCTATATTCATCAAAGATATTGGTTTATAGTTTTCCTTTTTTCTTGTTTCTTTGTCTGATTTTGTTATCAGCATAATGCTAGCTTCATAGAATGAGTTTGGGAGAATGGCCTCTTTTTCAATTTGGGGGAATAGTTTGAAGAGAATTGGTATTAATTCCTCTTTAAAGGTTTGGTACAATTTGGCAGTAAAGCCATCTGGTCCTGGGCTTTTCTTTGTTGGAAGACTGCTGATAACTTTTGAAGAGAATTGGTATTAATTCCTCTTTAAAGGTTTGGTAGAATTTGGCAGTAAAGCCATCTGGTCCTGGGCTTTTCTTTGTTGGAAGACTGCTGATAACTGCTTCAGTGTGTTGCTTATTATTGGTCTGTTTGGAGTTTCTATTTCTTCTTGATTCAGTCTTGGTAGTTTGTATGTGTCCAGAAATTTATCCATTTCCTCCAGGTTTTCACATTTCTTTGTGTATATTTGTGTGTAATAGTCTCTACTGATTCTTTGTATTTCTTGTAATGTCTCCTTTTTCATTTCTAATTTTTGTTATTTCAGTATTTGCTCTTCTTTTTTTATTTAGACTAGATAATGGTTTGTCTGTTTTGTTTATCTTCTCAAAAAAGTAACTTTTTGTTTCATTGATCTTTTGTATCATTTTGGGGGTTTCTATTTCATTCAGTTCTGCTCTGATCTTAATTATTTCTTTCCGTCTACTAATTTGGGATTAGATTGTTCTTGTTTTTCTACTTCTTTGAGATGTAGCATTGGGTTATTTATTTGAAATCTTTCTATTATTTTGGTTTAAGCATTTATTCCATTAGACTTCCCTCTTACCACTGCCTTTGCAGCACCCCACAGGCTTTAGTATGATGTGTCATTTTGATTAGTTTCAAGAAATTTTTTGATTTCCTGTTTTATTTCTTCTTGGACCCACATATCATTCAGGAGCATGCTGTTT
>NW_007734185.1:56776-58243 GCF_000696425.1 Galeopterus variegatus | reverse complement strand
TGGGTTATTTATTTGAAATCTTTCTATTATTTTGGTTTAAGCATTTATTCCATTAGACTTCCCTCTTACCACTGCCTTTGCAGCACCCCACAGGCTTTAGTATGATGTGTCATTTTGATTAGTTTCAAGAAATTTTTTGATTTCCTGTTTTATTTCTTCTTGGACCCACATATCATTCAGGAGCATGCTGTTTAATTTCCATGTGTTAGCATAGTTTGCAGAATTTTGCTTGTTATTGATTTCTACTTTTAATCCATTGTGGTCTGAGAAGATATTCAAAATGATTTCAATTTTTTAAAATTTGTTGAGGCTTGACTTGTGACCTAACATGTGATCTTTCTGGAGAATGTCCCATGTGCTGATGAGTAGAATGAATATTTTGTTGTTTTTGGATGAAATGTTCTATAGATATCTGCCAAGACCAATTGGTCTACAGTTTGGTTTAAATCCTATGTTTCTCTGTTGATTTGTTGCCTACATGATCTGTCCAGTGTTAAGAGAGGGGTGTTCAGGTCCAAAACTACTATTGTATTTGAGTCTATCTTTTTCCATAGGTCTAACAGACTTTGCTTTATATATCTGGGTGTGCCAATTTTGGGTGCATAAATACTTATGATTTTTATGTCTTCTTGAAGGATAGATCCCTTTATCATTATATAGTGCCCTTCTTTGTCTCTTTTTATAGTTTTTGATTTAAAGCCTATTTTATTCAATATAAGAATAGCTACCCCTGCTTATTCTTGATTTCCATTTGGATGGCAGGTCTTTTTGTATCCCTTCACTTCTTAGTCTTAGCGTGTCTTTACAGATGAGGTGAGTCTTGTAGACACCATATAGTTGGGTCTAGCTTTTTAATCCCATCAGCCAGTCTGTGTCTGTTGAATGGGGAATTTAATCCATTTATACTTAATGTTGTTACTGAAAGTTATTATCTTACTTCTGACATTTAACGTATTTTCATTTTGATGTTTTACATACCTTTTATTTCTATCTTTCCCCTTTACTGTTTGTCTTCAGTGTTTGTTGTTTTTTGGAGGTGACAAGATATAGTTTCTTTTTCTTTCTCATTTGCATTTTTGTTCTATCAGTGTTTTTTGTTATTTATTCTGTATTCATGGTAGTGATTATCATTTTTTTATTCCAAATACATGATTCCCTTGAGGATTTTTTGTAGGGCTGGTTATGTGGTGGTGAACTCTCATAGTTTCTGTTTGTCTGGAAAATACACTATTTCTCTGAATACGTCCATCCCTATACCTGAAAAGTTTTCAATTATTATTTCATTAAATTTGTTCTCAGTGCCTCTTCCTTTCTTCTCTCCTTCAGGAATATCCATAATTTGGATGTTTGTATGCTTAAGGTTGTCTGCTATTTCTCTTCTTTTTTCTTCATTTCTTTTAACATGATTTTTTCTTTTTGTCTGCCTGAGTTATTTCAAAGAGACTGTCTTCAAGATCAGTAATTCTT
>NW_007734185.1:37752-56746 GCF_000696425.1 Galeopterus variegatus | reverse complement strand
ATACACTATTTCTCTGAATACGTCCATCCCTATACCTGAAAAGTTTTCAATTATTATTTCACTAAATTTGTTCTCAGTGCCTCTTCCTTTCTTCTCTCCTTCAGGAATATCCATAATTTGGATGTTTGTATGCTTAAGGTTGTCTGCTATGTCTCTTCTTTTTTCTTCATTTCTTTTAACATGCTTTTTTCTTTTTGTCTGCCTGAGTTATTTCAAAGAGACTGTCTTCAAGATCAGTAATTCTTTTTTCTGCTTGCTCTAGACTGCTGCTTAAGCTGTCAGTTGTGTTTTTTATTTTTTTGAATGACTCTTTCAGTTCCATGAGTTCTGCTACATTCTTTTTTAAAGTACTTATCTCTCTGTAAATTTCCTCCTTCATAGCCTGGATTGTTTTGCTCAGTTCATTGTATTATCTAACTGTGTGTTCTTGAATTTCATTGAGTTTCCTTAAGACTTTTACTCAGAATTCCTTTTCAGCCATTTCAAGTGTTTCTTGCTCTATGGGGTCTGGTATTTGAGAGTTCTTTGGTGGACTCATATTTTCTTGGTTTTGTTTGTTTGCCTTTTTTATTATTATTATTTTTATTTCTAGTATCCCTACATTGATGTCTGGTTATCCGGTAGAGCAGCTGCTTCTCCTATTACTCTTTTTCCATAGACTCTGCTGGTCATCCTCCTGTGTCAGTTTAGCTGTGTGGTCAGCAGACGACCTACACAATGACAGTGGCTGCTGCAGCTGCTGCTGTGATCACAGGCCACCCTTTCATTGGTGGTGTTTGTGGAGGGGGCTTTGGCAGCCTGCGGTCAGCAGACGACCTACACAATGACAGTGGCTGCTGCAGCTGCTGCTGTGATCACAGGCCACACTTTCATTGGTGGTGTTTGTGGAGGGGGCTTTGGCAGCCTGCCCACATGGCAGCAGTGGCTCCAGTAGTGGTGGGCTGTTCACATGACAATTATGGCTTCTTGGCAGCACTAGTGGTGATGGTGACTGCAGCAGTGGCAGTTGTGCCAGCCATCCACTTGGCTTCTGTGTTCACAGTGGCAGCCTATGCAACTATTGTGTCTGCAGTGGCAGTGGGGTTACCTTCTGGGGGCTGCAGAGGCTCTGGCAGCTGCAACCACCTTTATCGCATCTGTGGTGTTCACAGCAGAAGCAGGTTTACTTCATGGGGTGGTAGTGGCACCAGTGGCTTCAACAACCTCCATCACATCTGTAGCGTCTGCAGCAGTAGCAGCTGAAACTGCTTCCCTCATGTCTGCAGTGTCCTTGGTGGCAATGGGGTTAACTCATGGTGGCAGCAATGGCAGCAGTGGTTGCAGCCACCCCTCTTGCTTCTGTGGAATCCCTGGCTGCAGTGACAGGCCCACCAGAGTAGGACTGCTGCTCTGGAAGGAGCTTCTCTGCAGTGGGTAATGGTTCTGGGACTAGACAATGGCTGCAGTGACTGGGGCAGCAGTGGGCCTGTTTCAGTCTTCTTCTGTGGGAGGAACATGCCTTGGTCACCTCTAGTCCACCATCTTCCCAGAAGTCTTTTGCAATGTTTAAAGGAAAGGAAAATTATGCTTACACCAGACTGGTATCATATCTGCAAAATAATTATAACCAATTCAAGAGGATTGAAAAGGAAATAACTATTTCACTGTATAACTCAGTGCTAATTTAATGCAATATCTATGTACTAGTAAAACTGCTCCTAATTCCATCCTCCAAGAAACTCCGGACCTGAGAATCCAAAATCCAACTGCAGAGTTTCCATTTATTGAAGCAAACATCGTCCTGTTTTCTATCGGTTTGCAGAGCCAGCAATTTTGAGAGAAAGAGCATCCCTATGGGGTGGAGAGACACGGGGAGCAAAGATTCTCCCAATTACTTATAACTCTTATGCCCATAAGACTTCCTGCATCATCCTAAGCTCCTCTTCTTTTTTTAGAAAATCTGGTAATTTAAAGTTCAATCTCTTTATTCCACAACTATGGGATTCACATAGGAGAGAATACATCTTTACTGTGGCAAGAACAGGGTATGCCCAAATTAGGAATACTTTTCACACATCTATAACCAGCAATATAAAAACATTTTGACTCCTGAATTAGAAGTCAGATGCAAATACTCTTAATGACAAATTTGTGTCTCAAGAATAAAGAAATACCCAACTTGTTAAGAACCTCATGGGACCACATTGTTAAAATGTGTGGAATTCCAGATTAGAAACTTATTAATTAATCATGTTACCAATGAATTCATCTAATGAATGTTGTAGGCGATTCTTGAATATTAGTCAAGACATACTGATGGCCTGTCTCCCTGGCTTGCTACAGGAGTAATGCTCAATTTGATGTGCATAAAAATAAGCTAGTGATCTGGTTAAAATGCAGACTCTGACTAAGCAGGTCTGGGCTAGGCCTGAGTCCCTGCATTTTTAGCAAGCTCCCAGGTGATGGGGTGCCCTCTGGTCCCAGGACCATAGTTGGCCTAACCAAGTGTTATGAGGCTTGGGTGTTTCTTTTTTGTGCTATCATTCCTTAGATGTTTTAGTACCTGATGTTCAATCACCCCCATTCTGCAGAAGAAAAATTCTCCTGGGGTCTCTCCTTTCACAGGAGAGGTGTAAGATTTCTAGTGAAAACATTACACGAAAGAGTTCTGTTCCTGCTTTTAGCTTTGGTGTTACAAAACTGAGAGTAATAATTTCTTGAAAGCCCCGTGAAGAGAGATCCCCTAGTCTAACAAGGGCAGGTGTCTGGGTGTCTATTTTATTTTCCAAACATCACTCAATCTCAAAAAACACTGCTCAGTCTTTTTCTTCAAATGAGTTTCACAAACATTACTTAAAAGCTACTGCTTTGGGGAAAAATGCACTACAAAAAAAAAAAAAAAACCTCTTTTTGAGTATGTCTGTGGCATCATAAAACATGAACATTTTCTTTTACTCTGCTCTTAACAATGAAGCCTTTCAGGCAGCTGTCACAGAGACCCTAGATACATGGCAAAAAAATCCCTGTCTATCAGAAAGCACAGCCCACAGATACCATTGCAAGATACTCAACAACAACCGTTTTTTAACAATACGAGTTCAACCTTGTCATGACTGCAATTATCTGTGATGAATTCCAGAGGGATGCTAATATTTTGACATGTGACCAAACTTGAGGATGAGCACTAATTTGAAAGCACCTCAGCCTTCTGTTAATAGAACACTTTAGAACCCAATTGGAGAGGGAAACAAAAAGTATATGTTTTTCTGACTTAAACTGCAAGCTGCATACGCACCCATTGGCTTGACACACATTTTCACACACATACAAACAATATGGGCTTTTGACTGTGAAATATGTAATGAATTCCCAAAGATCAAAGGGAAACCCTCTAAATATGCAATCACATTTCATTCTGTCACTTGATGGAGATTTGCCTAGACATGAGTCTAATGGCATCTGAGTACGACACATTGTGAAGCATTGTTTTCAGAGGAAATATGTGATGAGATTACATTACACACTAATGCCATCCCGCTTAACGATGCAGTCACTTCCTGAATAAATTGTCCAAACACGTTAATTTTCTGGAATTCATCTCTGACTCCTGAGTCTGGGAATTTAAACTCAAGTGGTACCCTGTGTGCTATGGTGTTTCTATAGTAACCAAAGCAGACGTGGGGGCTGGGTTCCTGGTTCTGATACAGCTACTTAGCTTTGGTGAGAGGAACCTGCTCTTGATAACACCTTTCTGGCAGAGGCACAGATGATAAATCACTGCTGGAAGAAAAATGAGAAAAGAACAAAGGGAGAACTCAGACAGCCTTATCTGCATACAGGACACCAAAACCAATGACAGAATCAAGACTTAACAAATTGGAACTCTGAAAAGTCAGAGCTTATCAGATTCCTTTGAGACCCTTCCTCAGCCCACAGCTGTCCCTGAATGGTTCCTTTGGTTTTCCAGTTCCGGCCTGGCCATCAGTGTCACTCCCTCATCAGACAGAGGCCCCACCCTGAGATCATGTTAAAGAGATCACTGCCTTTCCTTCTGGGGGTCCTCGGTCACATCCCCATCCATTGCTAAGTGGCAGGATCTGAAGTCCTGTTGTTACAGCATCTTTACTATGATGCTGTGTTCTGCGTACAACATGAAAAATTAGATCTGGTCTCTGCTCTGAGGATGCTCCATCTAACTCTGACCAAATAATGGGACACAAAGGACCAGGCTACCAGTTGACCTGTGAAGAAAGGAGCAGTGGCCAAGCAGACCACAGAACAAGGGTAAATAGTGTGTTTTTTTGTTGTGTGAAGGCCTCTGGGCTTCTTTTTTCCCCTTGTGGTCTCCTACCGTGATACCCCATCTCCTAATTCTCTCAGTGCCATGGTCTCCATGAACCTATCTCACATCTAACAAATGCATTCATTCAGGGAACAGATATTTATTGGGTATGTACTACGTGCCACGAATGTTCTAGACCAGAGAAATGAAACAGAGTGCAAGGCTGCAGAACTCCTGCTCCCAAGTAACTGACCATCTAACAGGGGTGACATTAGGAAGAAAGAAAGGAAGGGAGGAAAGGACAAGAAGGAGGGAGAGAGAAAGGGATGAAGGAAGAAAGGGAGGAAGGAGGAGAAAATATCAGAATAAGTCCTGTACAGGAAAAACATAAGGTAATGTGATAGGAAGAACCATCCTAGACTGGGTGGTCTATATGTTTCCTTTAAAGAATCACTATATAAACTAAGATCTGAGTAAAATTAAAGAGCCAGTTATGCAAAGATCACAATACAGCCTAATGAGAAGAGGGAAGAATTAGTGAAAAAACCCTGAACAGGAGCCAGATGGGCCTGTTCAAAGCATAAAAGAAGGTGAATGTGGCTGGAGTGTAACCAGCAAGAGAAAGAATGTGTGATACGAGCCCAGAGAGGTGGGTGGGCAGATCTCAGGGCTTGGTTTCATTCCAAAGCATAATCAGAAGCCACTGGAGGATTTTAAGCCAGGTAGTAGTAATTGTTTAAAGATCATTCTGATGCTGGGTAAAGAATAGATTGGGGGTGGTGTGTCAAAAAGTGGGAGAAAGAAGAGCTCCGTTTAGAGACTTTTGTTTATCCAGGTGAGATATGACAATTCCTTGAATTCAGCAGGTGACAGCAGAGAGGGAGGGAGGTAGACAAATCTGCAACACATTTAGGAGACCGATCTTAATGTCCTGGTGGATGGATTGGGTGTGGGAGATTTACCGATGAGCATTCTGGAGAGCTGAGACAGAAGATAACAGATTTAGGGCTCATTGGCCGAGTGGTCATACTTGAAGCAGGTAAATTGGATGTTACCGGTGAGAGGGCAAGGAAAGAGGAGAGAGGAAGAGAGGAGAGAAGAGGAGGAAAGGGAAGAGGAGAAGAGAGAGGAAGCAGTGGGGAGGGGAGGGGAGGAAGGAGAGAGCCGAATCCTGATCCGCAGTCACATTGACCTGACAGGCTAAGCACAGAAGAAGGAGCCACATGCAGATCAAAATCGTATTTCTCCAGGAGACCCCACCATCCTGTCTCAATTTTCAAGAGCCTCCTGGGGCTCTCCATCCACCCCTACAATGGATCTATGCTCTAGTCGCCTCACCTTCAGCCCGTGTTTCTCTGTTGAACCATCCCTCCCCACCCACTCATTCCACCTGGTGGGATGGGGTTGACCTCACTTCCAGTTCCATGGCCGGTCACATGGCTACAGCCTGGTGCACGAGAGCCTGTCATCCCGTTGTCTATGGTGATCAGTCCATGGATGAGCATGGGACCCCAGCTGGGAAGCTCAGAGTGGATTTCTGGGTTTTTGTAGGAACTGTTGTGAATGAAAAGTTCTTTTTCCACAGAGACATACCTTTGAGGATGATGTCAGCCTGGAACCTTGGGGCTGTGGGAAGGGGACTGTCACACCCAGGTAGCAGAGTAGGGAGGTAGAGAGGGTGGAGCCTGACCCCCAAAGCTACATCTCCTCCTGCACTTTCAGTGACGAGAGCCAGCCAAGATCTTTTCTGCTCTTGTTTAAAACTATTGTCAATTGATTTTCTGTCACCCTCCGCTGACACAATGCTGTTTGCACTTACTGTCTCATATTCAGACTCTTCTACTTGATTCTGAAGAATCTGGCATGCTGGTGTCCTCCTGCTTTCTTTCCAGACAACCCTGAGCCCGCGTTCTTCCTTGACAATGTCTGCTGTTGCTTTAGACGTGGTGTGTGCTTTCCAGATTCCCATTGTTCTGACCTTGTGCTCTGTCCTCATTCACGCTGCCCTCCCAGCCCAGGGGACACTTCAGTTTGGGACTTTGAAATGCCTAAAACTCAGTAGATGCCTAGTAAGAGAATGATATGCCTATGAGGGTTGTAATGTTACTACCAAAAACCAAAAACAGTTGATGTTTCTGGCAGGGAAGAATAATTAGCAAATTCATTTGTTATGCCTCTGTGTGCACTAATATTTTCAAAGCTAATTGCTTATTCAGTTAAGGTCTTTTGCCTTGATCAAGGATATTACCATAAGAAATTAGTGATGGTTTGCTTTATTTGTGCATTCTTTTGACAGATAGCACATGAGCAGCCCTGACAGGCGGGAGTACACAGGGCAGCCTCGGACATAAAGTTTCAGCCAGGAATTTCCAAGAAAAAGACTAACCCCTCCTCAGGTGCCCCTGAGCTCATCCCCCACACCTGCCCAAGGACACATCCACCTGAAATTTTCCCCCTCCTGGATCATCAATTTCTTGCTTATATCATCAAGAAAATAATTTCTAGTATCTTTTGATGGGCTGAAGTGTCCGCCCTTCAAGTTCATATGTTGATGTTCTACTCCTCATTCCCTCAGACTATGACTGTATTAGGACATAACTGCTGGCTTTTTCTGGAGAGGGGGTCTTGGTGTTCAAGAGCCATTTAACCTGTGAGCTAGATGCTCCTACTGAGGGCAGCTCCCAGCAGACGAGTGTCACAACCCTGCAGTGTGATCAATGCTGCAGAAGCCCCTGAGTACCAGCCATGGCTAGATTCTACCCAAGACACATTCTTGTTCACCTCAGTCCCTCATCTCCTTACAGGTGTTTCCTAACGGGTGCTCCCCCAATGAGTCCTGCACACCTAAATCCCTATCTCAGACTCTGCTTCTAAGAAACTGAGCAGAAGATACACATCGTCCTATTTTCCCAATTATTTATGTTACAGTGTTTATCATTATTTGAATTTATCTAGTAGATGTCTTGGTTTGCTTATTTTCTGTCCTCTTCTCTCACTATAAGTTCCCTGAAGGTAGGCGATTCCCATCTAATGCCCTTTGAGCCTAGAGTGCCCCTTGGTGCACAAAGCATGCCCAGAAATAGAACAGGAGAAAACGAAAGAATGAATGAGCAAATGAGTGCATGTGAGGCGGCCCATGTACTGCACATGATGGACTAGCAACATGGTCGTCTTTTGGCACAAAGGTAAAATGTGAACACATAGCCTGGGTCATTACCCTTCCCTTTGCAGATGTCAATTTGAATTAATTTAGAGCAATCACATAACTTCACCACTCAAAAAATATTTCTCCCAATGGGTGTCTGTAAGCCAATATATATTAGGAGTGACTTATTTCTCAATTTGAGGATAAGTAACCTCTAGGCATGGATTGTGCCTTTTCCAGTTTTGCAGAAAAGACCAAGTATGGTTTCATTCCACATATGTGCATGCCTTATGCTCCAATTACTATTAATAGTGATAATAATAATACTGATTACCTTTGCTAGAGTGTTCTGACCATGCTTCATGTGTGAACTCTCTGCTTTATATAGAATATCCCACTTAATCCTTAACATGACATTGTAAATTAAATGGGTTCTAGCCCAACTTTACAAATGAAGCCCAGAGAGTTTAAATAACTTGACCAGGATCAGCCAGTCAGAAGGAATCAGAGTCAGTAATCCAAGCTCATGTGGCTAGTTTTATGAACAAATGTGTGCTATTTAAATATGGGATGATGGGGTGGTGCATCTCTCTCTTAACCGTTGCATCAGATAGGACAGTTTTGGTAGCAAGGGATAGATAACCTAACCCAAAATGGGCTTGGGCAGAAAAGATTCATGTGAGCCTACATCTCACATAAATTAACATGCAGTAGTATACTGTCCAGGGAGCATCTGACTTCAGGTGTAGCTGGATCCAGGAGCTTAGGGTCTGCTTTCTCTACATCCCTCAAAGTTTGTTCCATTCTCACACACATTCGTCCCCACATGGTGTTGGGATGCCTCTTATAGGTCAACTTCACATCCTTTTAGATTTAAATGCAGTGGTATTTTTCCTAGAAACTATTGTGCAGTTCTTGTATTTGCTTGCATTTGTGTGGATCCATCCTATACCCATCCCTGCCTCCAGAAGAATGCAAAGCCCTGGTTGGCCAGGCCTGAGTCACACGCGCAGATCTGGACAGGACTGAGAAGGAAAGAGGGAGTGTTTCCTCAGCAGCAAATCAGGGTGCCCTTAGCAGGAGAAAGGTGAAAGCTTGTCAAAAACAGGAGACACCCATGGAACTGACTCCTACTGCCAAGCTCAGTGGACTAACTGGCCACAGGAAACTCAGTTTACCCTGAGCCCATTTCTCTGGAAAACACTCTTCTTCTCATATGCCTTTGGCATGCAGCATGTGCACACCTGTCCTCCCCAGGTGAAGTGGGATGCCACACACCACACTGTGGCTCTCTGACCTGTTGCTAAAACATCAGAGTGAGCTCTTGGGGAATCTGCTCATGAAAGGTCTTGTTAGTGGTGCCTGGGATTCCAACGAGTTAGGATTCCTGCTAAGAAAGAAACAATAAAAACACTGTGTGACAAGTCAGAGAAGAGCCATTCAGGCCCTGGACATGTTTTACTTCCCACCTACCACCTGTCCCCCCTCCTATGGTAGAGTCCTCCTTCCTCTTACCAGCCATGAGACTTGGGTGGGATTGACTCCACTCCCACCGTAGAGGTGGTGCTGGACTGATGAAGCCCTTCAATACACTCCACCCCCCACGACATAATGATTGGTTCCTGGACATAATGATTGGTTAACTCAGTCAGAGCCAATGATAAATAGATATTTGCTGTTGCTTCTGAGAAAAGGACCTTCTTTCTCTATTTTTTTTTTCTTCTCCCTCCAAATGTATTATTTGAAAATGTAGAGTCTGGAAATGCTTCGCTATTTTACTGTCAAGAGCTCTGAGCCTGTAGGAGAGACATGGGATGTGGTAGAGCATGGAATAAGGGGCAGGTGGGGGTTGATAACTCATAAAGCTGTAAAATTAGAAGGTATAAATACAGAGAAACAACAAATATTTTTATGCCCCATGCCATTTTGGAATATAATTATACTAAAAAAAAATTTGTTGTTTATGGGAGATTCAACTGGGTATATTGTATTTTCATTTCCTAAATTTGCAAATTCTATAAAGCTGACACTATAGAAAGCTGATCTGTGAGATGGAGATAAATCAGGTCTCCACTGCCTCAACTGGTTTGAGCCACTGGATCAAGCCTCACCTGAACATATCAGTTACAAGCAACAATAAACTCCTTTTTCAGTTTAAACTTGACTCAGGTTTTCTGTAGCTTGCAACTAAAAGAGTACTGAATACTGCTTAGGATGGGTGTATCCCTCTTAGGAAAAGCAGATCTCCCTAGCGTTCATAAGTCTTTGCATGTTCTAAACACTGTGTTAAGCTCCTTACAGCCATAATCTCACTTAATCCTCACCCCAAATCTATAATTTAGATACTCTTAATTATTCCCACTTGATTACTGAGGGATCTGAGGCTTAGAGAGATTAAATAACTTGCCAAAGTCCTAGTAAGTGGCGGAGCTAGGGATTAAACCAAGGCACCTAGCTCTACCCTCTTACTTAACCTCTCTGCACTTGACAGGGACGTCATGAACAGAGGCAACATTTTACAAATCTCCCTTGATTTCGATTCCACCTTCATCATGCAACTTTATAATTTTTTTGTTTCCCACAAATGCCCAAATGGGGAGGATGACCTGGCTGGAGAGTCTGTGTATTTAGTCACTTTTGGCTCCTCTTTTCCAACAGTAAATTAAGACACTAGTCTTATTGATACATAAGTCCCTATGCTTTAGCCGAGGATGTCATAATCTCTAAGTCTGATCACTGCTGAGACTGAAAGTTTGGGTTTTCTATTGAGCTTTTTTTTATGTTGCCCATGAACTTCCAGTTCCATTCAAAGAGGTTTTGTTTAGTCACTTTTGGCTCCTCTTTTCCAACAGTAAATTAAGACACTAGTCTTATTGATACATCAGTCCCTATGCTTTAGCCGAGGATGTCATAATCTCTAAGTCTGATCACTGCTGAGACTGAAAGTTTGGGTTTTCTATTGAGCTTTTTTTTAATGTTTCCTATGAACTTCCAGTTCCATTCAAAGAGGTTTTTCAATTCTCATGGCTTTGGTAGGAAATTGATTTTTCACAATGGTGCCTTTATTTCTTGTCATAATTGATACTGTGGAAAGACTAACCCAGTAGAGTCTCGCCTGGCGGCATACCTGCTCAGTTAGGAGTCTTTGAGTTTGCATGAAAGTGGGTCCCTCCCCATCACACAAAATGAAGTGAAAACAAAAAGGCAGCCCCAGAAATGGTCCAAGGGAACCTGCACTTCCTTTGAAGGATCTTCCCCTGCCTTGCGAGATCCTGAATCCCACTGAGACTCTGAAGAGAAAACTTTCTGCTGGCTGATAGGCTTGAGGTACACCTTTTGCTCAACACCAGACATCTAACTATTGTGGGTCTAAATCTCAGGTGACACTCACCATGAATCAAGAAATATTTATTTGTTTGTTTTTCTGTAACTTGATTTAATTACTTTTCAAAGGCCCCATTTTTTATGGTTGACAGGAAGATTAACCTCAGTCTCTCTTTGCTGGTTTCTGAGGTCCTGATTTGTTTGTTTTTCTGTAACTTGATTTAATTACTTTTCAAAGGCCCCATTTTTTATGGTTGGCAGGAAGATTAACCTCAGTCTCTCTTTGCTGGTTTCTGAGGTCCTGTAGAAAGTTGAGGTGAATGAACTCCTGGTGGGGTGGCCCATCTGGTACTATAGTTGGTGGCCTGTTAGGTGACCATTGGATGGCCTCTGTCTCCATCACTGTGGACTCTGTCTCCACCACTGGGGCTCTCGGATGGTTTCAGGCAATGCTGAGGAACCTGCGATCTGTCTATGAGGCAATCGTGATCTTATCTGCCTGGCTTTTTCACTATTGATGTCTCTGGATTTTTGCTGCTTCCTCCTCAGTGCCTCCTGGAAGCTTGAAGGGCTGAAATCACCTTCTCTCTGTCATTCTCCCGCACCTAAGAAAATTGCTCCTCCACCTCAGGTGAGAAGAGCAAAACCAACCCCCAGTCCCCTGCTTCTGAACAAGATGTTTTGTCCATATCCTAATTCTTCTTTTCTTCTATTGGGCTGAGATATTACATATATGTTACAAGTTCTCCTTTTGTTTGTTTTTTAAAAAATAATTCTAAGTTTCTAAAGCTTTGTGAATTTGAAATATAAAAGTCAGAAAGACTCTTAACTACTCATCATATAGATCTAGATATATAAATAATTATTCAATAGATGTGTGATTTGAATATATTGTATTAGTTATGGTAAACTAAACTGCTGTAGCAAACAAGCCCCAAAATGCAATGTCTCAGACACAATAGAAGTTTATTGCTCACTTGCATAAAGGTATGGAGTGGGTGCTCCAATTACCTAGGAGCTTCCATCCACATGGTGATTCAGGGGTCCAGGATCTTTCCACCATGTGGCTTTGCCATCGCCAACACCTCATTGTTGTCTGGATGGTCAAGGAGGTATTGCATCAGAGTCCAACAAACAAAAAGAGAGCATGAAGTAGACATACTTGCTCTCTAAATGGCCCTGGTCTAGAGATAGCACACATTATTCTAGCACATTCCATGTGTAGTCACATGACCACACCCAATAGCAGGGGAGGCAAGGAAATGTACTCTAGCTTTGCATCCTGGAAGAGGGGGAGAATGGGGTTAAGTAAGAGCCAAAGTCTGCCAGAAACATTGACATCAATACTTTTATATTATATGTAACTCCTCTGTCTTATTTAGTCTTAATTTTTAAAACATGTTTTAAAGTTTAGAAGCTTAATACAAAATAGAATGAAGAAACTCCTGCAGGTAAGCAGGAATGCTAGAACTTTTAATCCATCTCTCATCCACACAAGGAATATGATGGTTCACTCAGAGGCGGGAGAGTTTCAATGATCAAGAGTCTCTAGGCATGTCCCTTTTTCTCTTTTGTCTTTGAAAACTCAGTGTTTTCAAACTTTAGCACATGATGATCACCGTGTAGGACCATACACACTAAACCACATAAACTGAAATGTATAGGAAATTAAGCAGAGTTTCAAAACTAATTTTGATTATACACAGTTCCACCTTATGTACCTGCTGACATAAACTACTTCCATGTAAAATATTACTCCTCTGCACAAGGAAATCCTGGGATGGAAATAACATGAGTTAGTGTTTTGCTGTCCTCTACTACCTTGTGAGCATGGGAGTAAGAACTGCCCTGATGAATCAGCGCCCGATGTCATGCTCACTCACGTCCTTGTCTTTGGGGTTGTGGTCCCCTCCCAGGGTCAGCTGCTAGTACCAGCCTGTGCATGTCCCAGGTATTCTGGGAAAGTTGGGTGTCTCTGATAGTAAATCATTTTAATGAAACAGAGAAAATGGGTGAATCACTTGTTGTATTAAGCATGAGCAGATGCGTGATCTAAGAGGAAGGACAGCTCAAAGCCCTCATGGTTCTTTTATCCAACCTGGGCAGAAGAGCTCAGTCCACCCCAAACCTTTATTGGAGTCATAGGCAAATTGGGGTTAGGAAGGATTCGTGGCTGCTGAGCAAATTAAAAGGAGTGCTTGTCTACATGCAATTTACACAGATAAAGAACAGGTTTACTCCGAAGGTAATTCCAAAAGAAGAGTTTCCAAGAATATTTTGAGGGATGAAATAAATTGATGACTTTCTAGGGGACAACCATGAAAGGTCCAGAATATATCTGCAAATAAGTAGGATCCATATGTTGAAATGTCAGTCACATTTCTTTAGCCATACTTCATTCATTCATTCATTCATTCATTCACTTATTCATTCAACAAATATATACTGAGTTCCCGCTGGGTGCCAGTCCTCACAGTAGGCGCAGACCAGGGTCCTGCCCCTGACCCCAAGTCAGTCGGGGTGCTAAGTTTCAATAGCAGATATTTACCTTGGCAGATAGAGACAGAAAAGGGATTTAATTGAAAAGATATTGAAATGCTCACAAAATCACTGCAAACATCTGAGAACCACATTTGGAAAAGGAAGACTGGATCAGTCAGGGTCCCAGCAGAAAACAGATGGCACACTCAAATGAGAATAATTTGAAGTGAGTTTAACAAAGAGTTTGGCAGAGATGCTAGTAGGTCATGACAAAGCAGTCACAGCAGGCCCTGGGTCCTGGGGCTGGGGAGAACATAGTTACCAGGGTCAGGAAGAAAGGGCTCTGCAGAGGGAGGCAGCTTACAGCTACAGAGACTTCAGACACAGAAAAGACCTAACCAGAAGAAACACTGCAAGAGGTAAATTGGGTGCTAAACACCCTCAATGGGGCCATCAGAGGACAGTTGCAAGGAAAGAGAAATATCACATGTTCTCACTTATTTGTGGGAGCTAAAAATAAATAAATAAATACACAAATAAACTGGGGGTGGGGGGAGGGAAGAAGACACAACAATTACAATTCCTTGAAGTTGATAGGACAAGCGAACAGATATGAGGTTGTTGGGAGGGAGGGGGAATAGGGAGGAGGGAGGGAGGTTTCGGTAATGGGCCACAGTAATCAACCACATTGTATATTGACAAAATAAAATAAAATTTAGAAAAAAAAAGAGGACACCTGTGGGAATGCAGATGAGGCACTAAATACCCCAATCACACCCCCTCCCTCCATCAGATCTTCTCTGGCACTTTCCATTGGCTGAGCCCAACCAAAGCCAATAGGGCCAAGAGACTGATTACAGTATTTCACCCTTATCCTAGGTTTCACTTTCCCTGGTTTCAGTTACCCATCATCAGCCACAGTCTGAAAATATTAAATGGAAAATTCCAGAAATAAATAATTCATAAGTTTCAAACTGCATGCTGTTCTGAGTGGTGTGATGAAATCTTGTGCCATTGCTCTATCCCTCTGAGGACGTGGACCGTCCCTCTGTCCAGCATCTACACAGTAATTGTACTGCCCGCCCACTGGTCACTTAGTAGCCATCTCGATTATCAGATCAACTGTTGGGTGTCCCAGTGCTTGTGCTCAAATAACCTTTATTTTAGTTAATAATGGCCCTAAAGTATAAGAGTAGTGATGCAGGCATATTGTTATAATTGTTCTATTTTATTATTAGTTATTGCTGTTAATCTCTTATTGTGCCTAAGTTGTAGGTTAAACTTTGTCTCAGGCATGTATGGATAGGAGAAAAGGGTATAGAGGATTTGGTACTATCCACAGCTTCAGGTATCCACTGGGGGTCTTAGAACCTATGCCCCGTGGATAAGGGGAGAATAGTGTACTGCAGTCAGTCCATCCAAGCCACCCCCAGGCTAACTAGCTGGGGGTGCAGGGAGGGATTATCTGGAATGGGACAATGGTGACATGGAAGGAGGCCAGAAGAAGCTGTTGAAAGGAGGCTGAGCATCCAGATCACAGCAACCTCAGAGGACAGCACAGCCATCACCCTAGTGCTGCTGTCTCTACTCTCTCCACCAGGCACTCTCTGGTCCCTCCTGTTTGTGAATCCTGCAGAGGGCAAGACAGATAGTGAGTAGACTAATAAACAGACATGATAACTGCAAATGGTAGTAAGTACAAAGAAGGCTTTTTTTAAGCAACTGCAAGGTGCATGGGCATGAAGGGGTACTTTGGATTGGGCAGTCAAGGAAGAAGTGGAGAGCATTTTAGGGAATCCTTAGGAAGTGCTAATTATAAATGTGAATTTTTTTCATTTACAATTCAGTACACATTGAATATTCTCAAACACTGCAAAGTGCCTGTGATGGCTCAGGCAGCTGGAAAATCCCAAGTGATTTCATTGTGATTTCATAACGGTGGTTTCATTATTGCTTAATGAGCTGTGTTACAGCACCATGGGATCTTACAGGATGAGATTGCTTCTATCATTGATCTCACCTGAAAAGAAATTTTAAAACAGGATTCTAATTTAAAAATATATATATATCAGCCTATGTTTCTAAGTCTATTCTGTGGCAGTAAACAGAAATTTATTTGGTTCTTATCTAACACTTGCAGTGATTTCTACACTATGGCACCATGAGGTTCTGCATAGGATTTTTAAATTAATCCAATACTTTTTATTTTACTTGCAGAATATTTTACATGCAAGGAGGAGAGTCTTTGCTGTTTTGTAATTTTAAGAGTATCTTCAGAGTCCTTTCATGATAGTTGAGTTAATGAGTGTGAGATACTCAGGTCATATGGAGTTCATTATCACAAAGTTGGTGGGGAAATCAGCTACCTAGAACAGTTTCGTCTCTAAAAGAACAAATGGTATTTCCTTCAGCAAACATCTCAACACATACAGATTCATCAACAACTGTTCCTAGTCTCAAAATTGCAAGCCAAAATTACTTAGAATTATTAGATATTTCAATTTTAAGTGAAAGCACTTTGCAGTTCTTTGAGGAAAGACTTAGCTCATGATTTGGATGTTACAGGGTACACGGAGCTCCAGGCTGAGGCTCCCCAAAATTTGATACCAAACACACAGGTCTGGCTGCCTGCCCCCAGACAAAAACCAACCAAACAAAAGTCAAGTGTTGCTGAAAATGGAGGTCAGCTTTTGTTCAGGAATACCAGTGACCTGAGGAGAGATGTTAGGATAACCCTTCTCTCCAGTAAACCTGAAGGACAATGGCCAGGCTAAATCCATCTCAAAGACTCAGGTTTACTGAGGGTTTTTAAAGAGGAGTATGAGGGACTGGAATGTGGAAAATGAAAAGCAAGAGGGAGGGACACGTGAGCAGCGAGGACTTCTTACAACGTCTCAGGTGCAAAGTTTCACCAAGACTCCATCTGGTTTCTGCTCCCATCCTTATCTCAGGGTCTGGGTAGCACATGCAAGTCTGAAGCTTCAAGCTGGCTGGAAAACCACTTTACATTCATGTAAATAATCTCATCTTGCCCCATAACCAAGGTTCAAAACATCAAATAACAACAGGAAAAGAGGAAACTCAGAGAACTGCATGCTAAGAAAAAAAAATGTCTTTTAAAAATTTTTTAGAGCCTGTGTGGTTTTAGGTCCCAACATGGCTTCAGTCCTGCTCACTCCAACATGGAGATAGAGAATAGTTATAGATTTAACTTAAATTTTATGTTTAAGGTATATAGATATCCATTCAGTGCAACCTAATTAATCTATTAAGGTGTAATTGCTAGCTTGGAGCTTTGTTGCCTGCAAGCACCCAAGTTTTCTATTTTTTCAAGATTTATCATTAAAAAACTTCTCATTAATGCTGGCGGCCTTCAACTTCAGGGATGCTTTTATAGCCAGCTGGCATTAGAGGATATGGACAATCATTTTCTGTTTCTGCAGCAGCTGACCCTTCACCTTGACTCTAGATGATGGGGAGGGACCCCCACCCATCAGGAGGGAAGATGACGGCAGAGTGCTCTTTGGTTTGGGGACCATTCCTGAGTACTAGTGACTAAGCTAGTTGTTCCAGATAGCGTTATGTCTATCCTTTGTTCCATGTTCCTATGACTCTTATCAGGATGATTTACATTCACATTTTATTTCCCACCTTTGTGAAAACAGACTGAGAAGCCGTAAAACAATATCACAGGAAAGAAAGCAGTTGAGGATTTGTGGTCATCTAAATGCTGGAAAATCTTTTAGTTGCCAAATCCAGAGCATGACCTACTTTAATAATATCTCCCAAGGTAGACAGAACATTGTGTGTTGACAATTCCAAAAGCCAGAGCAGGAGGGGCTGGGCATTTGGTGTACATATTCCTTATAAATGTCATCATTTTAAAAATAGATGATGACACATGCCAGCTGCAAACATTGAGGACTGTCCATTCATATTTTGAGACCTGAAATGAAGAAAAAATTCTATGGCTAACCCCAAATTTGAAAAGTTAGTGAGGTATAAATTGATAGAAATTTGTACACTTCCCACAAAAATCTGGTTGACTTCTAGATTTTTAGTCTTATCAATTTCCTGATATACATTTTTAGAGGAAAATAAAATGAGCTACTTGTAGGCTTTTGAGACACCTTTTTGATTAAGGAGGAAGAAACGTAAGAAGAAAATTCATGTTATAGCTCGTACAGTTTTCAAACCTTTGATATCAGCTTAATGAGCCGAAGAAATTGGTCAGATGAAAACATAATTTATTCTGGACTTTAAAAAAGTCCTTCAACATCAGTAAATGAACAGAAGTGACATATTGCTGAATAATAATGTATTTGGCATGTAACTTCATTCTCTTGTCACAGAAGACGCGTTTCGGGCATGAATCCTCTTGATCCCATCATGCACATTTAATCTGTGACCTTGCTGAGCCATTATCTCACTTCTTTCCACCAGCTTCTGTTACTCTTTTTCCACCAGCGTAAGCCTCTTATGTCTAAAAGAAAGAGCAGCCACAGTGCTTCTCTCTGTGCCATGATACACCACTCTGCCTTTGCTCTCTCATACTCACTCCCCTAAAAAATTAAGTATTGCTCTACTTCCTCTTTTCCTCTCCTGTTTTCATCTATAAAACACTCTTAGCAATTCACATGTAACCCACCCACACATTTGTTGTTGGATAAGCATAGAAGGACAGGTCCTACCCTTATGAATCAAGGTGTCAGCAGCATTCAGCTCATGATCTTTGCATTAGGATAGCTTCTCTATGCACATGGTGACTCACTCTGTGAGATAAAAAAAAAAAAAAAAAAAAACTCAAATGCTCATAGGAGCCGTTGGATACTATGAACTGGGCTGGGTGTGAAAAAATGACAGCCCAGCAAACACATATTTTATCTAAAGGGAGCAGCTGCCTCTCAGCTCAGACAAATGATGTCATGCCAGAATTGCACCCAGGGACGACAGACTTTCCAGTTTTTCAATAAAAGCCATAATTCTGTGTTTTTATGTGAAACGACTTGATTTTTAAAGACTGGCAACTAATTTTGTTTCTTTTAAAACATCAAGCAGGCTACACAAAACCCATCTGCAGGGCAGATCTGGCTTCTGGGTTGCCAGTTTTCACATTCCCTTTTATATTATGTCTGTTTTCTTCTTCCTCTACCATCTTTCTCCCACTTATTTTTTTTCAGCCACAGCAATGCTGTGTGTTCCAAACCCCTCTTGCTGGCCTTTATGAATGCAACATAATCCTGTGAAAATAGGGGGAATGGAAGTTATTAATTTATCAGCTGACATTCAGCCATGAAAATACACGGAAGCACCTTAGATGCATATTGCTGAGTGAAAGACACCAGTCTGAAAAGTCTACATACTGTCTTGTTCCAACTGTATGACATTCTGGAAAAGATAAAACTATGCAGACAGAAAAAAGATCAGTGGTTGTCAGGAGCTGGGGAGAGGGGAGGATGAATAGGCAGAACAAGAGGGGTTTGTAGGGCAGTGAAACTTCTGTATGATACTGTCATGGCTGGTACATGATACTGTGCACAGAACAGCACAGTACTCTGGAAAAGATAAAACTATGCAGACAGAAAAAAGATCAGTGGTTGTCAGGAGCTGGGGAGAAGGGAGGATGAATAGGCAGAACAAGAGGGGTTTGTAGGGCAGTGAAACTTCTGTATGATACTGTCATGGCTGGTACATGATACTGTGCATAGAACAGCACAGTACAAGGAGTGAACCTTCATGTGAACTGTGGACTTCCACTAACAATAATGGATCATGTTCAATTC
>NW_007734185.1:36005-37314 GCF_000696425.1 Galeopterus variegatus | reverse complement strand
AGGAGTGAACCTTCATGTGAACTGTGGACTTCCACTAACAATAATGGATCATGTTCAATTCTGTAAATATAAAAGTACTCTAAAAACACAGTATTTATTTTTAAAACTAGAATATGGGCTTAGAATTTAAAGCAAACTAAGCTCCACTTAAACTCTGTGAGCCTCTAAGTCCTCATAAAAGCATAACACCACCTACTTTGATGAGTTTTGTGAGTACTAAATACTCTCACGATGCCTTTGAATCGATGTTTAAAATTTCTAACTTCTATCTTTCTAGCACAGCAAAAGCCTCATCTGTGCACAGTAGGAGCATCCATAGAAGTTTGCTGCATGAACAAATGAATGAATGACCTTGTTCTCAGGAGACAGCTATTAAGTTGCTCCTTAGATTTCAATTTTCTAACATAATAGACAAATGCACCTCAACTTCGCCCTCTTAAGCTTTCTTTTTCAATTCATTTGCTTGCCCTTTTCTAATTTTTTAACATCTTATTACTAGGCATGCTCAGCTCCTGGCTGAGGATCCCCCAAATTTGATACCAAGTGTACAGGTCCGGCTGCCTGCTCCCTTTCAAGACTAAAAAACTCAAAAGCCGAATGTTGGTGGAATAGGAGGTCAGCTTTTACTCAGGAATACTGGTGACCTGAGAAGAAATGTTAGGTTAGCCCATCTCTCCAGTAAACCTGAAGGAGAATGGCCAGACTAAAGCTTTATCAAAGACTCAAATTTACTAAGGAGTTTTTTTTAAAGAAGGGGTTGAGAAAATGGAATGTGGGAAATGGAAAGCGAGAGGGAGGGGGACATGAGTTGGGAAGACTTCATGTCAGGTCTCAGGTACAAAGTTTCGCCAAGACTCCATCTGGTTCTGCTCCCATCTTTCCTCATCTCAGGGTCTGGATAGTATGTGCAAGTCTGCAGCTTCAGACTCTCTGGAAAACAACTTTACATTCATGTAAATAACGTCATCTTGCCCCGTAACCAAGGCCCAAAATACCAAATAACCATGGGAAAAGAGGGAACTCAGAGAAATGCATGCCAAGGAAAAAACTATGTCCTTTTAAAATTTGCCTGTAGTCCATGCGGTTTGAGGTCCCAACATGGCTTCAGACTTGCTCACTCCAACAATGTGACTCAAATCTCATGAAGACGTGTGAAACATTTCTCCCTTGTCTTGTGGCCAGTGGCAAGCCACTTTCCTCGGCTTCCCTCCCTGCTCATGGGCCCTTCCTCTTCCTCATTCCTGTTCTAGTCCTTAGAAAAGTGGCTTTTAACATAGTATCCCCCTAAGTACTACCTCCCCCTGAGAGG
>NW_007734185.1:33009-35407 GCF_000696425.1 Galeopterus variegatus | reverse complement strand
AAAATATCAAATAACCATGGGAAAAGAGGGAACTCAGAGAAATGCATGCCAAGGAAAAAACCATGTCCTTTTAAAATTTGCCTGTAGTCCATGCGGTTTGAGGTCTCAACATGGCTTCAGACTTGCTCACTCCAACAATGTGACTCAAATCTCATGAAGACGTGTGAAACATTTCTCCCTTGTCTTGTGGCCAGTGGCAAGCCACTTTCCTCTGCTTCCCTCCCTGCTCATGGGCCCTTCCTCTTCCTCATTCCTGTTCCAGTCCTTAGAAAAGTGGCTTTTAACATAGTATCCCCCTAAGTACTACCTCCCCCTGAGAGGTGTTAAGATTCCAGGTGTAAACCTAAGCCACGTACCTGCTTCATTTACTAAAGAAAATAAAATTAATCAAAATGAGAACATTCAAAAAGTTAATTAGAATTCCAAGATGTGGCATTAATAGATGTAATTACCTAAGACGTATTCAATCAGTTGTTAGCTAAACCTACAAAAATTAATCAAGAATAATTTGCTATTTGATATTGACATTTTATATTTCTCATTCATGCTAAAGAAAATCCCATTAAAGAGTCTAATTTACTTTGCATTAAGCTCACCTTTACAAGAATTGAAATCAAATCTTGCCAGATGATAATAATGAAACTAGCAGAATAACTGTGGAGATGAAGCCCTTCACAGTGTTAGGAAGGAAATAAGCCAAAGACCAAACTCTTCTGGTTTGCAAAAATATATTTGCTCAATAGCTACATGTGTATATAAAGAGTAGAACTAGGTTAAGCTGGCATCTGCACCCCCCAGAGCTCCTAACCCATATAACCTTTTACCCAAATGTCACGTAAATATGTTGTGTATGCAAATTTATGCAAATCATGCTTAGCTTATAATTGCAGTGTAGTAGGAAAAACCCTGGATTTGTTCATAAATCCAAGGTTCAGTTCTCATGAATGCAAACTGGAAAGTCTTCATCTATAAAATAGAATCGAAAATACCATAAAAATGAATAGCTGTGATAACGTGCATGTGTTTTTAACCACAGCACGTAGAAGGGTTCATTTGCTTACATCACATCTGAAAAAGCACATAACAATTTGTACTATAATTAATTTGTTTTGACCTGAGGAGGCCAAAGTGTGTTGTGTGTATGTGCATGTGTGTGTTCATGCATGTATTTGCATTGCTTTGCCTTACTGCATTGGCGGCTAACTCCAAACATTGGTTTTGAGTAGAATTAAGAAGCTAAGTCTAGATTTTGCATTAAAAATGGGATCCATTAGCAATGTCTTTCATAGAAAACATATATGGACATGCACCCTCTGGCTGTACTTGTAAACGCTAGTTTAGAAATACCGCCTCTCTCACTANAGATTTTGCATTAAAAATGGGATCCATTAGCAATGTCTTTCATAGAAAACATATATGGACATGCACCCTCTGGCTGTACTTGTAAACGCTAGTTTAGAAATACCGCCTCTCTCACTAGATTAAAATGTCCTCGAAGATGTGGTTTTATTCATTTTCATATTCCCAGTTTCTAGCATTGAAAGAGCACAATAGCAGTTCAGTGTTTAAAGACGTGATCAACAGACTTCATTAAAAATAAAATCTCTAGGACAATTACTGAAAAATTGGGGGGAGAGAAAGGTATATAATCTGAAAAGGTAAAAAAGAAAAATATTGAAAGAAGGGAGAAGAATTTTATGAAACAAAAAGGCAAAAAAAAGAGAGAGAGAGAAGAAGTAAAATAAACTTTCAAAGCCTAGGCAAATACAAAGCAAGAAAATAAAGTGCAAAAGAAATGAATTCAAATAAGCAAGGGATGCTAACTAGTAAAAATGAATTAAATTTTGCAGTTAAAAGACCAAGGTTGTTAGGAACAAAAGCTAAAAAAATAAGGACATGAAAAGATTGAAAAGGCTGGAAAGTTGTATACTAATCAAATCCTATCCAAAAGAAAGTTGGTGCAGATATATAACTATGAAACAGAATCAATTTAAAGCACAAAGTGTAAGTAGACATAAAAAAGGTCACTGTCTAGCTATCAAGCTATCCATCCATATATATGCATCCTATACGCTTTCCATGTACATAAATATTTAATCCAAAATAATGTGCTTGTGAAACTTTACACCTCTCTTTGGTTGAAAAACAACTTTATTAGGTGTAGAGAAGCTCCTTGAATGGAGGGGGATTAAACTCCTGAACTGGTCAATAATAAAAGCTGCAAAACCCCATTCTCCTGAATCCTAAAAAAACAGGTCTGAGGGCCATTTTCTGAGTGGCATTTTGAATGATGGACTCCAGTGTCTCAGCTGAGAATCTTGAGGACACTTGAAACGAATGTCACTGTGGGTCCCCGGCCTAATGTCCAGGGTCAATGGGTCACTCTTAACAGGATTCC
>NW_007734185.1:32042-32809 GCF_000696425.1 Galeopterus variegatus | reverse complement strand
TTTTTTTCTTCTGCTTAAATAAGTGTATTCTCCCTTTCATGCATTCATCTTATAACTACAGGCCCCTAACAGGTGCCAGCCATTCAGCAAATAATTTTGATCACCTATTCTTTTTCCAAGCACTCTGTTAAGAGCCTGAGATAAAATATAAACAAAGCATTGTGGTCTCTGCCCCTTAGGGAGCGTAGAATTTGGCAAGGAAGATAGATCTTAATCAAATAATTACACAAATAAATATAAAATTTTATCTATGACAAGTGGTATGGAGGAAACATCCAACAAGCCAGAAGAGCTACAGTAATGGGGTTGGTTTATTAAGAGACGTTGGAGGAGCTTTATCTGAGGAAGTGGTGCTTAATCAGAGATCTCAAGGATAATGGGAGGTAGCCAGAGTAACAGGGAGGGAAAGAGTGTTCCAGGCTGAGGAATCAGCATGTTGCAAAGACTCTGTGGCAGTAGAAAGCAGGTATGTAGATAGCTGGAAAGCAGGAGAACAGAGAACAAAGAAGAATGTCACATGATGTGTGTGGAGATATGGCAGATGTCTGATCTCTCAGCACCTTGTGGGAGGAGTTTGCTATTCCAAAGCAATGGAAAGTTATTGAAGTTGGTTCATTTGGAGGAAAGAGGGGAGGAGATTGGGAGATGGCAAGGATTTTTCCTGGCTCAAGAATGGAGAAGAGATTATTGAATGAGACTTAGAGGTGGGAAGACAATTAGTAAGCTATGTCTAATGCTAACACACAGCCAAGAGAAAATGGCAGCCT
>NW_007734185.1:14152-31830 GCF_000696425.1 Galeopterus variegatus | reverse complement strand
GGGAAGACAATTAGTAAGCTATGTCTAATGCTAACACACAGCCAAGAGAAAATGGCAGCCTGGGTGAGGAGGTTTGTGGATTGGGATGAATGTGTTGGATATGGAGAGAAAGGGAAGCTAAAAGGGCACTTGGAAGGTAGAATGAACACAACTCGGTGATGGATGGATAGGGAGATGAAGGAGATGTCTAAGAAGCCTTTTAAGGTTGTGGCTTGAACACCTGGACAGAAGATGTTGTCTTTCTCTGAGACAAAAACTGAAGTAGACCAAGTATTGGTGTGATGATCACCACCTTAGGCATGCATATATTGAGCTTGTAGACATAAAAATGTCTACAAGCTTGTAATATCTTAGAAATTGGACATTAAGAGCAAATGAAAACAAATCCCAATGCCTCAGCCTTGAAGAGTCTGTCTGAGGGAGAAAATATCCATAAAAAGATAACAACACAGGTGAATTTAACACTGAAAATTGCAAAGCTTTTATACTTTTTAAATCACAAATAAAAAAAATTATTCTGCATGCTGATCTTGATAACTTTCCTCATTGTTTTGCTATATAATGCTATAGTTTGAAAACAACATGTGGTCTAGGTCAATACATTCTCACTTGGGACAATTTTAAATTTTTTATTCATTCAGCAAACTTTTTTTTTTGAGAATTTATTGTACTCCAGCTATGTCAGCCTATCTTTAATGTGGTGTTTCCTTGAGTATCATAATTATTGCCACCCTGGAAGAAAATTTAAACCTATTTACTGAAACTCAAGGCTAGTATTGAACAAACTTACCTTAGCAATAGAATACAGAACGGAAAGCTCACATGGCGACATAAAAGTAAGGCAGAGAGTCATTTTATACATAAAACACACAAATATACTTACGTATTGGAAAGAGTCCTAGAGGATACACAATGAAATTTTAACAGTGGTTCTGTCTGGGTAGTGTGACATAAAAGTAAGGCAGAGAGTCATTTTATACATAAAACACACAAATATACTTACTTATTGGAAAGAGTCCTAGAGGATACACAATGAAATTTTAACAGTGGTTCTGTCTGGGTAGTGGGATTACTGCACATTTCTGTTTTTTCTTATGCTTATGTATATTTTTCAAGTATTCTACAATAAATCTGATTCAACTTTCATCTCTAGTGGAAGGAAATGGCTGTTCATCTATTTTGACGGGAAGGTAGATATCATTGATTACCAACATAACAGCCTTTACTCCCTTTTCCTTAATAAGAGAAGAACGCCTTTGTTCAGACATTGAGAGGGAATTTGATAGGGAAATCTGAGCACAAACCTGGGAGACTAAAGTCACAATTGTTCCACACCAAGTGTATTGGTGTCCTACAGCTGCT
The DNA here is from genome assembly GCF_000696425.1 of Galeopterus variegatus. NCBI lineage: Eukaryota > Metazoa > Chordata > Mammalia > Dermoptera > Cynocephalidae > Galeopterus > Galeopterus variegatus. The sequence continues at coordinate 30,468 of NW_007734185.1, read as the reverse complement.
GTAACAAATTTTGACAAAATTGGGTGGCTTAAAACAACAGAAATGTATTCTCTCACAGTTCCAGATGTAGAAGTCTGATGTCAGTGTATCAGCAGGACTATGTTCTGTCTCTGAAGACTGAAGGGGAAGATGCTTCTCCGTCTCTTCTCAGCTTCTGGTGGTTTCCAGCCATCCTTGGCATTCCTTAGCATGCACATGCATCACTCCTATCTCTGCCTCTGTGGTCATATGACAACTTCTCCATATCTGTGTCTCTTTCCAAATTTCTCTCTTCTTATAATGACAATGGTCATAGGATTCACATCCACTTTAATCCAGTAGGACTTCATCTTAACTTGATTACATCTATAAAGACCCTATTTACACATAAGATCCCATTCATAGGTTCTGTGGGTTAAGACTTGAACATATCTTTTGGGAGGGGGACACCAATCAACCCCCAAAACAGGTATTATCAAACTTAGCTATGCTTTACAGAAACCTAGAGAGCTAAGTTCCCAGGTGATTCCAATGGGCAGCCATATTTAAAAGCGAGTGGTTTCCCATGTTAGAGAGCCAGTATTTCTGAGCTCAGGATATACCTAGGAATCTTTGAAAGTCTCTGAAAAATACTAGTCCCTGGCTCCCATTTCTAGTTTCTGAGATTCATATTCAGTTAATCCTGGGTGAAGCAAAGGCATCGACTTTTTCAAAAGCTCTTCTGGTGATTTTAAAGTACAATCAAGTTTGAAAACCTGTGATCTAAATCAATCATTCCTTTACACCTGGTAATGATAGATTCAGGGCTGGACATGTGGTCCTGTTCTGGCTAATGTGACCTGAAGGGGAATTCTGCAGATTTCTGGGGTAAGTTCATTCAAATATGGTTGCTTAGGGCAGGAGGGAGTCCTGCCATGAAACTGCATCCCTCTGGAATAAGAGGCATCTTTCTCAAAACATACAAAGATGCTCATTTCTTGCCACACTGAAATAGTTCCATGTAATCTGCTTAGATAGGAAACCTCTCCTAATCTACACAAAAGTGCCATGTGTATCGGTTGCCTCCAACTGATCATTTTAAACTGATAATAGGATAATTTTCTCTGAACAAAGGACAGATTCAAAGAAGGAAGCATCCCTTGAGTTTACAGTATTTGCAGTTCTGTGAAGATATATGTCAGGAACTCCAGCAGCTATCATGTGACCAGGAGGGGCTTGAGGCTGAGTGGCTACTGAAGATGGCAGGGAGTAAAAAGAAAGGCAACACTATGAGCAAGTGGAATTTATCCCTGGCATGCAAGGATAGTTTAACATATGCAGATCAATAAATGTGATACACCACATGAACAGAATAAAGAATGAAAACTATATTATCATCTCAATAGATGCAGAAAAAGCATTTGACAAAAGTCAACATCCTTTTATGACAAAAAAAAAACCTCTACAAATTGCATGTAAAAGAAATGGACCTCACCATAATAAAGGCCCTATATAACAGACCCACAGATAACCTCATACTCAGTGGTGAAAAGCTAAAAGATTTTCCTGTAAGATCAGGCACAAGACAAGGATGCTCACTCTCATCATTTCCATTCAACATACTACTAGAAGTTCTAGCCAGAACAATTAGACAAGAAGAAGAAATAAAAGGCATTCTAATCAGAAATAAAGAAGTAAAATTTTCTCTGCTTGCAGATGACATGATCTTATATATAGAAAACCCCAAAGACTCTATCCAAAACTGTTAGAACTAATAAACATATTCATTAATATGCAGGTTACAAAATCAACATAAAAAATCAGTTGTGGGGCCGAGCCCGTGGCACACTCGGGAGAGTGCGGCGCTGGGAGCGCAGCAGCGCTCCTGCCGCGGGTTCGGATCCTATATAGGGATGACCGGTGTGCTCACAGCACTCACTGGCTGAGTGTGGTGCAGCCGGTCTCAAAAAGGACAAAAAAAAAAAAAAAAATCAGTTGTGTTTCTATACACCCACAATGAACTATCTGAAAAATAAAGAAAGAAAACAATCCCATTTACAATAGCATCAGAATCATTAAAATACTTTGGAATAAACTTAACCAAGGAGGTGAAAAATCTGTACACTGAAAACTATAAGACATATGAAAGAAATTGAAGACAACACAAATAAATAGAAAGATGTCTTCATGGATTGGAGAAATTAATATTGTTAAAACATCCATACTAGCCAAAGCAATCTACAGATTAAATGCAATCCCCATTGAAATTCCAATGACATTTTTCTCAGAGATTTTAAAAACAATCTTAAACTTCATATGGAACCACAATAAAACCCAAATAACCGAAGCAATCTTGAGCAAAGAGAACAAAGCTGGAGGCATTGCACTACCTAATAGTTGGCAGATTTTATAAGTTATATAAACTTCCATATGACTCAGCAATTCCACCTTCAAAAGAAATGAAGACATATGTCCTCACAAAGACTAATATGTGAGTATTCAAATCAGCATTATTCATAGCAGTCAAAATAAGACAGCCCAGGGCCGGCCCGGTGGCGCACTGGATAGTGCGCCGCTTGGGAAGCGCGGCGGCGCTCCCGTCCGAGGGTTCGGATCCCGCTTTTTCAAGGCACAAGCTTTCAAAGCCAAAGGCAAGCCCAGATTTATTTTCTTAAGCGCAGAGTAGACATTAACATAAATTCTGTAAAGAGCCAGTCTGTAAAGATTAGCTATTTAACATTTGCTGCAGTGCCTACTGAAAAGACTGGAATCTTTTACTTGCATGTCATTTCTAAGAATATTACTACAAGACGGATCATGTCTCTTCATAATAGCTTCACAGATTCCACATTTTCAAGCCCTCCTTGATTTGCAAATGACCAGCAGTATATTCTACATGCCCGTTCTCTTCTTTCAATTTTCATTCCTTAATTTCTTAGCATCCTTCCTTTCTGCATTGCATTAAGGAAGCTATGAAGTATATTTGTTATTTTTTCTGTAACCACTTTTATGATGCTTTCTAAATGAGCAAACCCCTAAAGTCATATTTTGTCACAAGTCAAAGAGAATTCACATTTCAAAATCTGTGTCTATGCACATATCTTAATGAGCCAGATAACTAAATAATCTTCACAGCCATCATTAGAAAATTTGGTTTGAAAGTCATGATATACCTTTACATTTGATGTCATTTTCTTTCTGTTTTGCTTAAGACATCTATTCCAAAAACTGGACAGGTTGTGATTTTTAAAATATATAATTTATATACTTTATAATGTTTTTATTTTGAATACTTTGAACCTTGGAACGTAAGAAACCCAATCATTTTTAAAAAAAACAAGAGTAATGTCAGTTTTTTGGTTTCAATCTAAACTCCCATGTAATATTGGCATTTATCCTCTTGTTTATTTCAGAGTTTCTCCAAAGTACCAGGAAGCATGTTTTACAGAATTAATCCCGCCATCACCAAAAATGTACCCTATAATGATAGGATATAAGACCTTCCAAAGCCTCTATAGCAGACCGTCTTGTTTATTTCAGAGTTTCTCCAAAGTACCAGGAAGCATGTTTTACAGAATTAATCCCGCCGTCACCAAAAATGTACCCTATAATGATAGGATATAAGACCTTCCAAAGCCTCTATAGCAGACCATAATTTTAACAAGATAAATGACTGTTTTGGGGGGTTGAGTATGGGAAAGAGGAATTCTTGAGAACCTTTTTCTGAAAACTGTAGTGATATTCATCTATTCATTCATTCAAGCACTGCTGCATGCCCAGGATGTACTACTAAGTACGATGGAATCAGCCGGTGATCAAGACACGCAAGGTTCCACCATCACACATCTCACGGTCTAGAGCAGGATGCACACCATTTTAAGAGTAACTGACTAAACATCAATATAAGATTAATTTCAACTGTTCAGTGCTGTGAAAATGAAAAAGGAGGCATTATCATGTGGAATGAATGGGGAAGTGTTTGTGAGCTGGGGCTGGGGGCAAACAATAGCTCAGCTGTCAGAAAAGAGCCCGGGATGATATTTGAGCTGAGCTGTGAATGATGATCTGGAGCCGTGGGGTCATGCCTTGTGCCTAGCATCCTTTCTTGCTTGGGGGAAAGCTTGGAACCACAGGGCCTGGACACTGTAGAGCTTGCAAGTTGCTTCCTGACTTTAGTTCTGTGTCTTTCCCTTACTTCTGTGTTTACTTGATGGCACCATCACTCTCTTTTAATATTCCTCAGACGGGGAGCAGTAAACCTTTTGCCTAACACTAGTTTACCAATTCATTCTCTCTGATGGGTCATCTGTCTTGGGCCATGTGCTTGCAGGTCCAACAGAGCAGGTGGCACTCTAGAATCTCTAAGGAAAGTGACCATCCTTCATAGACAGATCATTCCCAGTAGTTCTCAAACTTTGCTGCCTATTAGAATCACCTGAGATGTTCAACCTCCCAAGGTCCAGTATACAACCCCTAATAACTAATTTAGAATCTCTGAGTGTAGGAGGTAGCACCAGGATGGCTTAGTCTCCTGTGTGCAGGTAAGTTTAAGAACCCCCAAATTAGAATCACTTGTGAAGATATAAAAAATATTGATGCCTGGTTCCACCGCCGCAGCAATTCTGATATAACAGGTCCCAGGCATTGATATTTGTCAGAGCTCCTTGTAGCATTATACTTTGTAGCCTTAGTTGAGAACCACTGCTCTGGACTCAACCTCAAGTGTCCTGGAACCTTAGGAAGAAAAGATGGTTGGGCTCTGATATGTCTGTATTTTCTCATGTCATTATTGAGCTATTGGCTAGAGTTAGGGTTACTATTTTAGCCTGCTAATTTTTAGCAAAACTACAGCCAGGTGGGGATTGAACCCATGACCTTGGACTCATTAACACCATGCTCCGACCAGCTGAACTAATCAGTGGCAGATGCTTTCTTGGCTGTATGTCAGTTGGAATGCTCCTGCCAGAGCCCAGCTTAACTAAATAAAAAAATAATGACGGTAACACAAAGTGGTGATAACGTGCACTTTTCAGTGTTGTTTCAGAAATGAAACAACAGCCCCTTATGTTCTTGCTGAACTAGACAAAGTCTGATGATGTTTGGCGACTGTAAACACAACTCATTTGTCACCTCAAGCATTATGAATGTGATAAGATTTCCCAATTCCAGCCAGGAATTGTGGATACCTAGAGGTATCTGTAAGAATGCACAATTATATAGTTAGCTTCCAATGTGAAACAAAATATCAAGAAGAACACAGACATCACGTAAATTATCTATTGAAAATGGAAATTGATTAAAAGTGATTTTGACACTGATCAAGGAACACTCAATGTAGGAGGACAGACTGAAGTCTGACCTGCCAGTGGGTGCTTGCACGAGCCTCCTAATTTAGCTCAGGGCTTAGGGTTGATCTGATGATGGAGACACAGGTCCTTGGATTTCCCAAGGGAGGAATCCCATCAGGAACCCACAATAACACCAAGCTCACATGGAAGAGTCACACTCACAGTCAAAGTTTATTGCAAAGTGAAAATACACGCAGACGTGTATGTGGGTGTCCTCACAAGTGAGGGACACCCTGTGAACTCTTAGGGAAGGGTTTATATGTTGTTCTGGGATGTGGGTGTTTTTCTATCTTAACTAAGAGGAGGAATATTCAAGAAAAAAGGAGAGAAAAAACAGGGTTTACATGTTCTTGCAAGCATAAGCTCTATTCTAGGAATAAAAAGGGTTTTAGTGATTGTGGTTTTGTTTCCTGCTCAGAAAACCACAGAGTTCTGAAGAGGAACAAGCTGATTAGTAGGGTTGTTTAGTTGCCGCCAGCAGGTGTTAGCTTGAGCAGCTTCCCTGGGGCGAGTCCCTGTTCTATCCTGCCTCAGAACAACACAAAAGACCTGCCTTTCTGGAGCTCATGTTTGGTGTAGTCCAACAGGCAGAGTAAATTCACAGAAAAAAAAAAGGGATGATTTCTGAGAGTGACAAATACTGTGCAGTAAATATACAAGACGGGTGGTTTCAAAGGCTTTTTCATAACCCTGGCTACATACTGTGATGCTTGATTTAAGGTGATTACAATGGAATGGAGGTACGTGGCTGGGTTTGCAGCACATATTGGAGATAGTGGTAACAGGATGCTCTGATAGAAGTGATGGGGGAGTGAAGAAAAAAAAAAGATCAATGACTCCTGGGGTTTGGGCTCCAACAACCAGGTGACTGGTGGTAGCTTTACTGGGTTTGGAACAGTACAGAAGAGCAGGTTTGAGGGAGAATGTCAGCAGTTCCATCTTGAACCCAGTGAGTCTGAGAAACCCCAGAGGAGACGACCTGTAGGCAGTGGAAAGTAGGAGCCTGGAGTTCCTGGAAGAGCTCAGAAGAGAGATACAAATCTGTAAATGATCAGAACATCAAAACCCTGGAACTAGATGAGATCACCCCCTAGGGTATGGTCTTCCACAGTAATGTGTCCCCACCCCATCCTACAAACACTCTGAAAACAGAACTGCTTCGCTGTAGCATACAGTTTTCCGTAATTTCAGACTGTGGAGGGTGAGACCACCGTCCATAAGCCTGACCACAGCTTCATCGCAAGAAAGGTCGATGAGCATCTTCATTTCCTCCAAGCCCCCATGACCTTCATCTGTCTATCACTTTGCATGTGCGAGGATGGCCTGATCAGCCACCCAAGCCTGTGAATCCCAGAATCATAGGATAGGGTATGGGACTGTATACCCAGAAAGGACTGGGCTGGGGGAGTAGCAAAGAATACTGATTTTGTTCCTGCCAAAAGTAGTCCCCACCCCCTCAAGAAAGGGAAGGATAGACCTGAAATGCATGTCCTTGGTCAGTATGTCATAGGGCTAGGTCAGTGCTTTGATGAATGTAGCCAATTAAAAGTCTCAGATTGATGCTCTGCCTTCTAGGATAATCTTAATTGCATCCACCCTCTTCCCAATTAGTGTAGGCTGAAGACATGCAAATTCATTTTACATTAGCCAAGAAAAGCATAATTAAGAAGTTGTCTGGTGAAGGGAAGAGAAAGCACATAATGTACTGTAGGGCCAAACTGCAAATGACTTTTGGACCCCACACTATTTGGGATTAGCCACACTACTGCGTCTTCATTAGCATAGATAATCAAGACTCGGCTCCAAGCCCCACCAATAAGTCTCGCTGAAATCCCTGTGGCTGCCGGTCAACAAAAGGACTTATCACCACCTAGAGTTCCTCAGGAGGTTGAAATTACAAATAAGACCCACTTTTAGGTCCGCCCATTTAGTTAAATGAAGTCTCGAAGCAGCCTTTGATGTTTATTAATTTTGTATGTCTTTTCCGTACCAATTGAATTAATTCCTTAGTTTCGTGTACTGTGAAACTAATAGGTTTCTCCCAGCCTTCAGAAAATTCTGTCGCCTTTGACAATTTGACATGCATTTTTCTGCAGGGATATGGAAGAGAGCTGTGAGCCTTAGTTAAAGGCGACAGACAAAACCTCCCCCACTTTCAGGAAGCAAGTACTTCATGATATCGAGAGGACTCTATCAACAGACATAAATTAAATATTCATGCAGAGTTTCATAGAATTGCTGTTTAGAGGCTACAAATGAAGTATAAGTTTCTTATAAGAATCATCATCAACATCCATAGCTGTCAATCTTTGATCTATGTTGAGTGTACTTAACAGCCTTTTTGTCAGATTGTCAGACTTTTCTTATCAGGGAGGGCAATGAATCACTAGATTTAGTAGTTCTGACACAAAGAATAGCTTGCTTTAAAAAATATGTTATAAATGAAGCTAAGTGCTTACCCTGTGTCTTTCACAATGCTCATAAATTTTATCATTAGCTGTTGGACTTGATGACCTGGAACTGCTGAATTACACATGTGTTGCCAGTCTAAAAACATCTAAACAAGGGATCCCAGATTCAAAACCACCCAGAGAATCTTAAATTTCCCCATTCAAAGGAAAAGAGGACTTTGGTGAAGTGTAGAGAAACTACTCCTCCACACTCACTGAATGATGCCTGAACTGCTGAGTTTCCAAGACAAACCAGAAATCCAGATTTTTGCACATTTCACAATTTTTAACTGTTGCAATCTATTGATAAAAAATAATTTGTACAGTCCAAGAAACACATATCCACAGGCTGGCTTCAGTTTACAGAACCCTAGTTTACAAACTCTGATTTCAATAACATCAGAAAGATCTACTTTTGTTAAATGGAAGGCATTGACAGTCTATGCCTTGAGGAATATTATTCAGCCATGAAAAGAATGAAGCACTGATACATGCTATAGCATGCCTGAACCCTGATGGCATAATGCCATTTGAAAGAAGCCAGTCACAAAAGACTACGTATTGCATGATTCAATTCATCTAAAATGTCCAGGAGAGAAAAATACATTGAGACAGAAAGCAGATTAGTGATTGCCTTCAGCTGGAGGTGGGTGGTAGTTGGAGAGGTGAGAGAATAGCTAAAGGATATAGGGTTTCCTTCTGAAGTGATAAAAAAAATGTTCTAAAATTGACTATGGTAATGCTGCACATATGCATGAGTATAATAAAAACTAATGAATTATACACTTTAAATAGGTGAATTGTGGCTGTCCAAAAAAAAAAAAAAAAAGAAAGAAAGAAAGAAAAGAAACCCAAAATATAGGGTTTCCTTCTGAAGTGATAAAAAAAATGTTCTAAAATTGACTATGGTAATGCTGCACATATGCATGAGTATAATAAAAACTAATGAATTATACACTTTAAATAGGTGAATTGTGGCTGTCCAAAAAAAAAAAAAAAAAGAAAGAAAGAAAGAAAAGAAACCCAAAATATAGGGTTTCCTTCTGAAGTGATAAAAAAAATGTTCTAAAATTGACTATGGTAATGCTGCACATATGCATGAGTATAATAAAAACTAATGAATTATACACTTTAAATAGGTGAATTGTGGCTGTCCAAAAAAAAAAAAAAAAAGAAAGAAAGAAAGAAAAGAAACCCAAAATATAGGGTTTCCTTCTGAAGTGATAAAAAAAATGTTCTAAAATTGACTATGGTAATGCTGCACATATGCATGAGTATAATAAAAACTAATGAATTATACACTTTAAATAGGTGAATTGTGGCTGTCCAAAAAAAAAAAAAAAAAGAAAGAAAGAAAGAAAAGAAACCCAAAATATAGGGTTTCCTTCTGAAGTGATAAAAAAAATGTTCTAAAATTGACTATGGTAATGCTGCACATATGCATGAGTATAATAAAAACTAATGAATTATACACTTTAAATAGGTGAATTGTGGCTGTCCAAAAAAAAAAAAAAAAAGAAAGAAAGAAAGAAAAGAAACCCAAAATATAGGGTTTCCTTCTGAAGTGATAAAAAAAATGTTCTAAAATTGACTATGGTAATGCTGCACATATGCATGAGTATAATAAAAACTAATGAATTATACACTTTAAATAGGTGAATTGTGGCTGTCCAAAAAAAAAAAAAAAAAGAAAGAAAGAAAGAAAAGAAACCCAAAATATAGGGTTTCCTTCTGAAGTGATAAAAAAAATGTTCTAAAATTGACTATGGTAATGCTGCACATATGCATGAGTATAATAAAAACTAATGAATTATACACTTTAAATAGGTGAATTGTGGCTGTCCAAAAAAAAAAAAAAAAAGAAAGAAAGAAAGAAAAGAAACCCAAAATACCAAATGTAAAAGCCAGGAGATTCTACATAAAAATGTTGATTCTCGGCTGCTCTAGGAAAATCAGGATGGGGCAAACCTGGCCCACATTCCCACACGGTGACAAATAGCTGAAGCCTTAACTACCCACTTTGGACCAGGCTTGAGATCCTGGTTATGGTTACCAACTCCCAGGCCCCACGTTGAAACCAGAGTCTGATACCACGTCCAAGGACATTTGTCAGGACCAAAGTCTGGTGCCACAGCAGGTGATGGCCAACTGTATGAGAACTGCTCTGTCTCTTGAGATGCTTAAACTGGAGGCTCTGAAAACCCTTGTCAGTAGGTTTGAGTGAGCAGAAATGCCCAGAGACCTGTATGTCCCTCAGGACATTTGTCAGGACCAAAGTCTGGTGCCACAGCAGGTGATGGCCAACTGTATGAGAACCGCTCTGTCTCTTGAGATGCTTAAACTGGAGTCTCTGAAAACCCTTGTCAGTAGGTTTGAGTGAGCAGAAATGCCCAGAGACCTGTATGTCCCTGTGGTCCTCCTACCCAGGTGTTTCCTCCAGAGATAAAACTGATGTGAAATTTGCATAGAAATGAAGGTGGCCAAGAACTCATGATTTCATATTTCATCCAACCGTTCTTATCGTGAGCCTCCAAGTGCTCCAGGCACTCAGCTAGTACTTGGAGCCTCATCCCATGCAGGGCTTTAGGTTCCAAAGTGAACACACGATAAGAAAATAATACACAATCAACATCACCCTTGACAACTCCTCAAACCACCCATAAAATACAGTCTATAAAACTCAAAACCTTCAGTTTTTCCTTCAGCATTGAAACATTATAGTTCCTTGGTTGAAAACCAAGTACAGGTGTTCGCTTGTGCTCAGGGATCCTGTGTGTGAAAAATAGGTGCTTTTAATACTAAAGCTACTATCATGCAGGGAGATGTGCACACCAAGAGGGCACTGCAAATTCCCACCCCCATCTCAGCCTCTCTCCGGGACAGAACATGAGTTTTCTGAGCAGCAGAAGGTTATATTTCCCTCCTCCTCTCTCTTGCTTTTTCCTTTTGCCAAGAACATCTTGAATCCATATAAGTCATTGCCTGTATTATGATACTACTACTAATAACCAACCTTTTCAAAAAATTAGTCATGTCAAGAGCTGTCTTAACGCTTGGTATGCACTAACTCATTTGTTTCTTGCAAGAGCTCTCTGCAGCAGATACAGCTTGAAACCTTGTTTTCCAGGTAATAAAAATGAAGTGCAGGACGTCAGTAACTTACAAAGTCATGCGACTAGGACGTGGCAAAGCTGAGGCTTGAACACAGTCTGCCTGAGTCCAGAGCCTGTGCGTGTGACACTTAAACAGGATTCTACAGTATCTCATTGACCTCTTATTTGAAGAAGGGTAAACGTGAACCCTGAGGACTTACATACCTTAGCCAAGGCCAAGTTTACACAGCTAATGCTTTATAAAGCTGGGGCTCGAATCCTTCACCCTAAGCTTCCTTTGAAGTCAGGTAGAGTGGATGAGGACAACAATGTCTAACAAGCCAGTCATGGTTCTAAGTGCCTTCACATATTCTATCCCCACATCAACCCAATAACGTGCTGATTTCTACAATCCCCATTTTACAGATGAGGAAACTGAGGCACAGTGCAGTCACTAGTTTGCTGAGAGTCACAGTGCTAGTAGGTACAGGAAGTGTGATTCCAAGCTTCAGATCCAGCACTTTTTGCTCTGTACGCAACTGCCTCCACATTTATTTATATAATATCTACAATAAACTGTAAACAATATGCACACTGATTATTTCTAGCTGGAGATATTAAGAATGGTGTAACATTTGAGTTGGCCACAAGCTTACTATTTTAGGATAATTTTAACAGCAATTTCCATGGGTACAAAAAATTTGATTTTAAACATTTATTTACATTCTGTTTTCAAGGGTATGTCTATTACTTAAATCCAGTTCTAGTTACACAAAGCCCTGTACACAGTGGAATCCATACTTTCTGTGGATATGAAGACAATAAAGCGTTTTCCTTCTATTTCTGCATTTTATTAAAATAAACCCTGTATTTAGACAAAAAAAGTTTAAAAAGTCAGATCTATGCAGTTGGCCTAATGAATGTATCAGTTGGAACAGAAGGATGAAAGGTTCTGATGGGTCGACCCCCAGGAAAACGGCGAGGTCTGTGAAGAGCTTGATAGAAATTAAGTTTATGATAAAGATAAATAGTGAAAGGGGGATAAAAGAATGGCAATTAGTAACTCTAAGATACACAAAATATTACCATGAAAGAAAATGGAATTCTAAAATACTACTTACCCTATCAGGGGGGTTGTCAACTGAGAGGGATTTCTAGGGGACATTTGGCAATGTCTGAAGAATTTTTGTTGTCCCAGCTAGGGGGAGGGGGTGCTACTGGTATCTAGTGGGTAGAGGCAAGGGACACTGCTATGCACATCCTACACTGCACAGAACATCCTGATAATTATCAAGCTCCAAACCCTGCTCCACAGTGAGCAGTATCTGCCTGAGTATCATGGATATGTTACTGGTTTTGCACTTTCAGATTCAACCTTTGTACAAAGCACAAATGACTTCATTATATTTCAGAACACAATGTAGATGTTATCAACCTTGAAAGTATAAAAGTAAAAGTTAGAAATGAGAAAAGTTGGGAAGTGGGAGACGAGCAGAAGGGGGGGTTAAGCAGGACTAATATTCTCATCTTCCAAGGTGGGGGTCATAGGTTATGAGTTATCTATTGCTGCGTAAGAAACCACAAAAACATAGTGGCATACTACAACCACAGTCATTTACTTATTTTCTGTCATGGTGCTGGGGGTCAACGGGACACTGACAGGGGGTTCCTGTTCAGGGTCTCTTTGCAGAGCAGTAAGACAGAGGCTGGGTAGGCCTGTAGAGGCCTCCACATTGACGTATCTGGTGGGTGGGTGCTGGATTTCGGCCAGGGCTGTTGACCAGATCACTCACACTTGGACTCTCTGTGTGGCCTGAGCAGCTGAGTTCCAAGAGCGAGCAACACTGGAGAGAAAACCAGGTCGAAGCTGTATCACTTTTTAGGACACAGCTCAGAAATAACACAGCCTCACTTCCACTGCATTTTAAACTCTTGATGTGAGTCACTAAGTCCGGCCTGTATTGAAGGAAGCAACCAGACTCCACCTCCCCATGGCAGGATTGTCAAAGGTTCTGCAGACATGTTTTTAAACTATTCAGGGGTCAAGACATTATCTCTTTCCCCCCAGCTTTACTGAGATATAATTGACAAAAAAAAAAATTGTAAATTGTATGTTTTCAAGGTGTACAACATGATGTTTTGATATACATTGTGGAATAATTACCACAATCAAGTTAATTAACATGCCCATCACCTCCTATAATTAACTTTTATTTTTTTGTAGTGAGAGCATTTAAGATCTACTCTCTTAGCAAATTTCAAGTATACAATACATTATTGTCAACTATAGTCTCCATGCTATACATTAGGTCTGCAGAACTAAAAGTTAGTCAAGGGGTATTACTAAAAGTTTATACCCCTTGACTAACATCACTCCAGTTCCCCACCCCCGCCCCCAGGCCCTGGCAACTACCTTCCACTGTCTGCTTGTATGAGTTCCACTTCAGATTCCACATATACCTGAGATCATGCAGTATTTTTCTTTCCCTGAGACATTATCTCTTGATTAGAGGTGTGTTTCCTTGAAATTATCAATGTAGCCAATAGAGAAACCACAACAGGAACATAATTATATCAACTGAGAAAAGAAAGAAAGTAGAATGCAGATAAAATTTCATCTATCATACCAAGAAATCAGTAGATAATGTTTAAAACTGCTATATCAAAAAAGTGTAATGTAGCATATTATTTAGATAGATGGGAAAAAAACCTTCATAACATAGTTAGAATAGTTGAAAGGAGCTGCCTGAAGGGAACAGAAAGGGTGGTAGAGAAGAGCGGGATGCTTTCTGTAGCATTTTATTATAAACCTTTTTTGCAAATGTAATATTTTAACAGTGAGCTGTGTAACCTTGATAAGACTTTTAAATTCACATTTAAAAGAAAAGAAAAGAAAAAGAAAAAGCACGTTGCAGTTGGTGTGTGTTTCAATGGCTTTGAGAAGCCAGCCTAACTGGGTGGGAGAAGGCACGAGCAGACCACCAGCCTAACGAGGCTTCTGCAACATAAAATCTAGCTGCTTCCCCAAGGGTGGAAGAATAATCTTATTTTATTTTAGTGTGACCACTAAAATGCAATAATTTTTCATACCATGCCATAGCCATTAGACCCAGGACCCAATGTGCTTTAAGAAGCAGAGTGGTTTATAAATCTGTTTGCAATGCATGCGCCTAACTGACAGATGCTCTCTACTTGTTAAAAGAAGCACACAGGTTATTTACAGTGATGCAGCCTTATTGCTAATTAGATATAGTATTTCTATGGTCATCTCATCATTCTTCCATTGAATGCAGTAGAAATGAAAAACTCACAACCTATCATCACTGCAGTGTTTGCTACTTATTTGAAAGTTGGGGGGTGGAAAAGGGGTGGCTGAAATGACAGAGCTTGGCTAAAAGACAAGGGGACAGGGTGAAGAGTCACTATTCTATTTATTAGGTTATTGATCTCTGTTGGGAAATAAATTGAAAAGATTTAAGAAATCAGCCATAGTTAAGAAAACACGTTCAGGAAGTGCATGGCTGCAGAGGAATGTCAGATCTCCACACTGGCTTTGGCTGGGTGTGTCCATGCTCATTACAGCAGAAATCAGGGCAGTCAGCCAGAGGTGAAGGGCAGGCCACCCAGCACATGGGGAGATTTTGAGGTTTTATACCTGAGCAATCTAGTTTGGCTTGGGGGGAAGTCCTGAATTCAATGAACACACACACACACACATACACACACATTGTTCTTAAAGCTAAAGTAGGAAAGCATTGTGTATTAATCAGGATAGATCCAATTGTATTTTAGTAACAAGTATCTCCCAAACCACATTGCCTTAAGACAAGAAAGGCATGGCTATTACTCCTGCTACATGTCCTATAGAGGCCAGTAGGAAGCTCTTCTCCACACAGTGACTCTGGTCACCAGGCTGGCAGGGGCTCTGCCATCTGTTGCTGCACCGTCTGGAACAGGTATCTTCCTGAGTGCCATGCAGGTGATGAGGAATACCTGAGCATGTGGATACCTGAGCATGAAAGTTTAATGCCTCTACCCAGAAGTAGCAGACAACACTGATGCTCACATTTTGGCAGCTGGAAGTGCTCACATGTCTCTTCTTAACTACAAGGACCTGAGAATGTGGAGCAGTAGATGGTGTACTTGTGGAGCCTTCCTTTGTCTGCCACAAACTGGAATTCACCTGCAAGGCACAACCACCAGTCCGTCAGTGTGCAGCCTGATCGATCAGTGCCCATGCCTGTACCAAGTGGAGTTTTTGTTTGTTTGTTTGTTTTACATGTCATGTCTAAATATGATATCATATGACAGGAGGGAAAAAAAATCAACTTTATTCTTGATCCGGCATCGTCATTAACTAAGCAGTATATATCTTTCACCGTGAAACATAAATTCTCACGTTTTGTATCGGTTTGACATTTGATGTCCCAGAATTCAGTCTGCTATGACAAAAAATCTTATAAGATCTTTCTTTTTTTATGTCTTTGGGAGGTGGGGTTGAAAGAAGAGGATAAATAATGGCAATATTATAACATTTTAATTTAAAAGAATGAGGTGACTTATGTCTTTTTGTACTTCAACAACAGGAAAATACCAGAGCACACAGTGTTGATATATGTTGTAGAAAATTGTTGTTTGTAGCTGTCCAAAAGTTATCTTCTCTATGTCTTTTTGTACTTCAACAACAGGAAAATACCAGAGCATACAGTGTTGATATATGTTGTAGAAAATTGTTGTTTGTAGCTGTCCAAAAGTTATCTTCTCTACATTTCCATAGCTCCCCACTGTGTAAATCTCATCATCCCTAGATAAATTCCCAAAATCTACTTTGCTCAGATTTCCCTGAGCTCGGGATGCAGGTTTGTGATCTAGACTCTGCCAATTGGATGCACCTGTGTGACATTTTATTTCCAATGTGAGGAAGAGGAAGTGTGTGATACTCCACCTTGCTGGCTCAGATTGTGGGAGAGTCAATGAGGTTCTTGGACCATCTGCCTGATTTGTAAGCTTTCTAGTCATGGCAGAATCAGCAGGTCCTTGGTAGGTCTGCTCTGTGATTCTGTCTTGGGAGATTGGCTGGAATCTGTTTCTTTAGTCCTGTTGATAGTCCCTAATAAATCCCTTTCTGCTTAAACAAGCTAGAGTGGATTCTGTTGCCTGCAACTAAGAGCCCTGACCCATACGATATTTCTAAAAACCCAACATTATTGCCAAGATAGTTTGAAGAATGGGTAAATATGGTGAGAAGTGGGGTACGTATTTTGGAGAACAAATATATTAGCAATACAGGAAGTTGTTGAGGTGTCAAGAAGAGATATGAATGTTATAAATTGTAGATAGACCTAAACCACGCTTTCGACGGGTGCAAAGCCAGCCTCCAAACGTTGTCCATCCTATCACTCAGAGCTTTGATTAAGAGTGTGTGAACTTTTCTTTTTTTTTTTTTTTTTTTTTTTTTTTTTTTTTTC
>NW_007734185.1:10231-13479 GCF_000696425.1 Galeopterus variegatus | reverse complement strand
CTTTTTCGTGTCCGGCAACGGATCGCAACCCTCAGTGTCGCGCCCGTACCGGACAGGGACCGGCAACGGGATCGCAACCCTCGGCGCTGCTTCCGCACCTCGCTCAGCCAGTGAGCGGGAACCGGTCTGTATGTGGGATCCGAACCCTCAGCGGGAGCGCCGCCACACTCCCAAGCGGCGCACTGTAGCAGTGCACCACCGGGCCGGCCCGAACTTTTCACCTCTTGATGACATGTAGGCTCACCACCATGATTGTGTCCTTGCTCAATGGAACATTTGCTATGGTCTTATGAGGTAGGCTTTTAGTCTCTCCAAGTACTACAAGCACAGAAGTGAAGAAGAATTACCTCTGAAAGGTGCTGTTTAAATTAGTATAAATGCTGGTCTCATACCTCCAGGCAAATGAGAATGCCCAGGTGTATTCCTTTTTTAAAAAGTAAGTAAAATACTTGTTTAATACTTTATCGTGGGCAAGTTCTCTCTTTGTATGGGAGCCATTTTATAACATCTGAATTCATATCTGGAGCTGATGTCTCTAGTGCCCACAACACCTCCCCTTGGCCCTCCTCTGTGCTGAACTGTTACATGCATATGAATGAAGATTCATCTTTTACTAACCTGGTCCCACTTGGAGTCATTCTAGACAATGTTCCACCTTTGGACAACTTTTCACATCATGCTGCTGGGTTTCCCTGACATCTTGGGAGCCTGTGCCCATGCATGGAGTTTACATGCCTGGGAAACCTACAGCTCCAGGAATGCATGCTCCAGCCTTTATTCAGGCAACTCTGGAAGTCAAGAACTCTGCAGACTGCAGCTTCCCAGGCTCGCAGCTGCAACCGCGACGGCACACCCTTATGCCGGCTTTCTTTCTTCCCTGCCTCCCACAGCTCACTCCTCACTGCCGCCTCCTGCACACAAGTTCACTGCATTCAAGCCCCTGTCTCTCTCAGGCTCTGCTCTAGGGGGAGTTCAAATGAAGGATATATCCAGGTTGCTCATTGGTGAGCTGAGATTGATAGTTGTTAAGGAAATGCAAAGTCTGCATCTCCATGAGAGTTTAGCATGAAACCTCGTAGATCAGTCTGCTTTCATCAAATCACCTCCCTGGTCCGCTTTATTGATTAGGGTACTTTGTAAGCAAAAGAAACTGATTCTGGTTAAGTTTTTAAGAAAGGAATTTATTGGAAGGGTATGGGCTCTCTCAGATAATGAATTAAAAAGCTGCACAAAGCAGGCCTCAGAAAAGGCAGGAACCAGGACAGTGCTAGAGAAAGAGATACTAGACAAATGGCCCAGACTTTTCAGGTGCCACTAGTGGGATGGATGAGATCCAACCATTCTTGGATCATGCTTCACCCTCCTTGAATGAAATTCAAGTCACAGGGAGAGAGAAGCTCAGAAATACCCACCAACTCTTTGGCCAGGGGAGAAGGTTATCATGTCCCACCAAAGAAGAAGAGATCATTTCTCAAGGGAAAATTGATGTCCTGTTCAGCAAAAGGAGGTGGGGCAGGGAACCACAAAAGCTATGCATCCCGGCGACTCCTTACTTTCCTGAAAAAATATGATAAGGAAATATGCATGAATATATTACTCAAATTCCACTTGTTTGAGAGTTCATACCCACTTTCTCATGTCCTCATTAACAACCCCTATTCAGAAAAGCGACCTTTGCACAAGTCTTCTAAGCAAAATCAAGCTGTGTGCCAGTTCACTTGTGCATCCATTTCCTCAAAGCACTCATGGCTCAGATTTGTCTCCCACAGAGTTAAATGACATGAGCACACCCCTTGCAGGTCAAGGTGACGGCTGTGAGCAGCTGCGGTTGGATGAGCCTCCTGCCTTTGCTAATGCCGATCCCCAAACTAATCTCCCCACATTGCAGGAAAGACATGATTCCGTTGGAGCTCCATGTGGTGTTTTATGGAAAGATTGCCGTCCTCCATCCTCCTCTAAGGGGTGTTTGAAGGTTACTTCCAGAATGCTTTTGCTTAGAGGAGAAGCAGTTGATGCAGCTAAAACTGCATTTATTTTTATTTCTTCCAACCTTATTCATCTATTTTAACATGCATGAAATCATTTCAGAACCGTGTGTTAAAATGGCAAGTGATGTTCAAAGAGGCTGTGGTAACGCTGAGGCAAAAGGACAAAAAAGAAAAAGAAATAGAGAAAAAGAAAAAAAAACCTATTTTTTCTTATTACAAACATTAAGGCAATTTAACTTGCTCATTTCAGCCTACGACTGAGGAGAAATCGTGAGAATTGTTCTCTTTCAGGTTGCTTCAGTTAGGATTGTGATTAACTATGAGTAACAGAACACAAAAAACAGTGGTTGAAAGAGCAAGATCTTGATTCTTTCCCCAAATGTGCTTAGAGCAGAAGTCCAAGGTTAGTGGTAACGTGGCTAACATGCAGGTCCCATCTCTTCTTGGCTCAGTCATTGCAGTAGTTTCCTGGGGCTGCTGTAACAAGGTATCACAATATGGTGGCTAAAAACGAGAAATTTATTTCCTCACAGTTCTGGGAGGTGGAAGTCCAAAATCGAGGAGTCTTCAGGGTCATGCTCTCTCTAAAAGCTCTGCAGAAGAATCCTCCTTGCCTCTTCCAGCTTCTGCCAGTTGTCAGCAATCTTTGACATTCCTCAGCTCATGGCTGCAGCACTCCAGTCTCTGCCTGCACCTGCACATGGCCATCTCCCTTGTATATCTGTCTGCATTTTCTCTTCTCATAAGAATACCACTGATTAGATTAGGACCCAGCCTAATCCAGTAGGACCTCGTCTTAGCTAATTACATCTGCAAACCCCTTATTTCCAGATAAAGTCACATTGTGAGGTTCCAGGTGAAGATTGTAGAAAAATATAAACTTTAGTATACACAGTTTTGTAACAAATGCTTGCTAATGACGTTCTAAGTAAGGCAGCTTCTAAGGGGCTATTAAGCAGCTCCTAAGGGGCTATTGAAATGTAAAGCAGCTTCTAAGGGGCTATTAAGCAGCTTCTAAAGAGACCTTACAAAGGGCAGGGGGCCCAAGTACACTAAACATTCCAAGAAGGGGGAAGCCCCCACCCAGTTCCAGGAACTGGCTAGTTCCTTATCTCCCCAAGGAAGATATACGATTGAGAGAAGCGCTGTTTCTTATCGGGGGTACCAGCCTGCTAAAGCCCACCTGTAAATCTAAAGGCGCCACAGATCTATCAGGGTGCCAGCCTGCTAAAGTCTGCCCATAAATCCAAGGGCGCCACA
>NW_007734185.1:8365-9426 GCF_000696425.1 Galeopterus variegatus | reverse complement strand
AACAACTCATCCTGTCATAAAGATCTGTTCAGGAAAAACTGTATAAAAGGTGCTTGTATTGAAAACGGGGGGCCGCTTTTGTCCTGGAGACGAAGCAACCCCAGCATGCTGGAAGAATTAAACCTCATGTTTATTGCAACGGCCTCTAGCTCGTGGTCTTTGTGAGGTGAGCCATCCCGACGTGTGGGACTTGTGCATGGTGCACGGATCTTACACAAGTGGAGGTGAATTTTGCATTCAATGCACTACAGTTATTATTCACATTTGTTTATTTATCAAACATTTAGGAGAGCACTCGCTAGATACCAAGTACTGTTCTATATACTCTGCAAATATTAACTCACCTAAATCTAGTACAAATCCAAGAGACACCTATAATTATTATCCTCATTTTATGGTTAAAGAGAATTAGGCACTAAAAGTTAAGTAACTTGCTTGGAGGAACTCAGCTATTAGTCTCAATGCCAGGATTCAAACGCAGAAAATCCAGTAAGAGATCTCCTGCTTTTAACCACTACACTCTGCTGAGACCACATGGCTTTTAGCCACACACTCTCACCTTTGAGTAACAAGATGCAGCCCAGCTCCAGCATCATCTGTGGATAGTGGGCAGGAACAAAGGAAAAAGGGAAGACAACCTTCAGAATCTGTTTGGTTTCATTTGTTTATTTGATTGATTTTTAACAAACTTTTCTGGAAGTTCCACAAAATGACTTCCATTTGTATCTTGTGAACCAGAATCGTACCACAGATTAAGGGCAGCCAAAGAGTGTAGTCATTTTATCTGAGTATATTACAGCCACAAGGAAAATTGGGGTTTTGTCAGGAAGGAAAGAAGGCAGAATGGACACTGGGCAAGCAATATACTGTCTCTAACCTGCGGATTTCTTGAAGTGTTTAAGAAGTTCCCCCAATGTAAAATTTTTTTCTCAATCCATTATTTTCCTTGTCTCCGTTTTAAGATTAATTTTCAAGGATGATCATGAATAAATGACTGTGCTGATACTCAAAGCAGAAAATCAGTATACTAGAAGCATGAGGGAATTAAATACACACACACA
>NW_007734185.1:3986-7913 GCF_000696425.1 Galeopterus variegatus | reverse complement strand
AAGAAGTTCCCCCAATGTAAAATTTTTTTCTCAATCCATTATTTTCCTTGTCTCCGTTTTAAGATTAATTTTCAAGGATGATCATGAATAAATGACTGTGCTGATACTCAAAGCAGAAAATCAGTATACTAGAAGCATGAGGGAATTAAATACACACACACATACACACAACACTCTAATCTGGTTCCAATCCTCCAGACCTCCATATGACAAATTATGTCAGTTATGTTGCAGCAGACTGTCAATGCCCTGTGCATTTTCCTTACACTGTACCACACCAGACTGCTCCAGACCAATTCCAAGTGCCACCCTCTGTCAGGAGCTCTCTTTGAAACAGTAGGAGCCTGCTTTGCCCATACACACAGTAGGCTGGGGTGCTGTGGAGGGGTCCACCTGAGAACAGCTCTCAGGAGGGGGTGTATAAGTACCCCAGCTCCCTCAGCTGTCAGCAGTATTATTCTTGGGTGTGTAGTTTACAAAATTTCCCTGCAGGGAAATATATCATAATAGATTTCAATGTATTGAAAAGTGTATACTTTTACACACAGAGAATATATGGCATAGTTTATAGTACGCATCAATCCCTGCAGGATGAAGCTCCAGGGGCCCATGGTAACTGGTTTCATGTACCACTTTCACATTCCCCTATGGAAGTGTCCTGAACCTCCCAAATAAATTGCTCTTCAATCTTCAACCCAAGATCTATTTCCAAGGGGACCCAAACTAAGACACGGGTCATGATTTCTCCAGCAAAATAGGGATAGTTATCACTTTATAACCCATGATAATGAGCTAGATCCCAAGAAAAGTTAGTGGTGGTACATTCTCTTGTGGCCACATCCAGCCTTTTCTCTACTTTTCTACCTCCTCCTATCCTTTAGAGAGCTGGAAGTTCTGCTGTGGTGTTGTGAGAGACACAGGAATGCCTTGTCAGCATGCACAGAACACCCAGGTAGCAGAAAAGGGGCACGGAACGACCAGTAAGGATCATGATTAGCTGACAGGGTAGAGATAGTGTATTCTCAAGAGATTCTATGCCTTTATTTCCTAGGCTCTGAGGGGCTATTATGCAGTGAACCCACAGCAATAAGGCAGCTGAGCTCTCAAGGGTTTTATGAGGTCCAATAATCAGAGCAGTTACAGGTCACGTCTCACTGAAGCTAAGGCTATGCAGGTACTTGCACCATTGAACAAAGACCTCCTTTGTTCTCTTGTGTGAATACCTTCATGATTTGTCCACATACCATTCACCTGCCAGCAAAAGCAAAGCTGTGCAAGAGAGAAAATTCTTGACATCAAAGAATTGGAACGGCACAGAGGAGGCAGAGAAATACCATGCCTGAAAGCTCAGTCACTAATCCCCAATGGGATCTGGTAGGCAGAAGGATGTGTGCGATTCAGAGGGTAAGACAACACCCCAGACATATGGGCTGACAGCTGCTCATCAGTTACTCCCAGCGTCGTGCCTCCTTATGCTAACCTGAATGTGCAAATACATTAAAGGGCTTTTGATTTTTGTTGTTGGAGTAGAGATGCTCTTTACTTTTCCACCATGGATGTGCAAAATCAATTTCCCTGGGACTCGTGTCAAAAGTGATAGCACTGCTCTCCCAGTCTGTTTCCTTCATGATGAGCTAGTTTGGGCCAGAGTTAAAGGACAATTTTTCACTCCTTTCCAAAGTATGACTCATTCCTTTTTATCTTTACTCTTTAGGGTAGAAAAACATGCATGGCCTTTTTTGTACTCAGAAAAGCAGGAAGTAGCATCATATTCTGACTTCGCCCCCTCATTTTTTTTTTTACTATATTTCAACACAAAATAAAATTGAATCAGTCTGGGAACATACAGAGAAGAAAAAGCGAAAAGTGTATAGACAATGGGGGGTGTTTGGAGGCCTGTGCATATTCAGACAGTTTAAGGAATTATCTTGGAAATTCAGGAACATTCCAAGCTGAATTCTTGTCTTTTAGAATTAAAATAATTTAAACAACAATCTTATCCAAAGGCTAAACCAAATGAGCTAGGTATAAGACGAACCTCATCCTATAAAGAAAAAATAAGATCTTATATAAGAAATAGAAAGTTAACATAAGGAAAATGGTTATGTAATTTTAGGATGATAAACTTCTGTCCCTTCTGCTGGCATGCTACTAAGAGGCATTTTAGATTTCACATGAAAATCAAATTAACAAGACTCTCTGCAAGCCAATCTCTCCAAGTGATGTCGATGCAGACCTGTGGAGCTTGCAGTCTAGAAGAGGGATAAAGTCATTGAAGAACTGTAAGTAAAAGTAAGATGACAACTGCATTAGGTGTCCCCTAACCCAGTCCCTGGCATCCACACAGACATTTTCTCATTATTCTATCAAGGATAGGCCAGAAAAGTTCCGAAATACAGAAGAATACTATGTGGCATGTTGATAAAACACGTCTTAGAAACATAATTAGCATGTGATGAACTGGAATTGAGCAATAAACTGGGCTAGGACTTGGCAGTTGTGGTTATCCAGAAATTTGGGTTTACACTGAAACTTTGACCTGTGTGTGACAGAGGAGACAATCTCTGCAGAAAGGAATGAGATTCACTTCCTGATTCTTGCGTCACAGATTTCCCCATCTAAAAAGTGGGCTCATGTGGTCTCCCAGGCTCCCGCCAGTTCAAAACCCATAGGAATTCTGCAAGAGGAACTGAGGACAGGGAGGGACGCTTTGGAGAAAGAGATGCTGAGCATGGACTTCCAGCGTTGGGGAAGAGCCATCTGAGGCACAGGCATGCCGAGAGGAGGAGAAAAGGATGATGTGAATCCCAACTCCTTCCCTGATGAGTCTTTATCTGTACATTCAGCAAGCACTCACTGTTTGTTGCTGCTAGCACTGCGTTAGGTGCTGGCGGACGGAAGGTTGATATGGCTCCATGGAACTTACAGTCTAGAACGGAGATAAAGGGATTGACTAACTGTACATAAAATAGCAACCGTATTAGGAGCTACCAAAGAGAGAGGTCCATTATGGTTTTGGCTCTGAAAGCAGATAAATAACCTGGGACATCCCTAAGGTACATCTCTTGAGCTGATCTATGAAGGAAGAGCTTGGTGGCAAAATACACATTTGTGTGAGTGAGTGTGTGTGTGTGTGTGTGTGTGTGTTGTGCATGTGTGTGAAATATCAGCGGGGGTGTGGGAAGAGTCATTGGAGCTATCACAGCATCCCAGATATGTATACAACCCAGGCCTTGTAAGAGCCTAGAAAATCAGAAAGACAGGAAATAAAGCTCAAGCTACAGACAGTGAGGAGCTTTTGCAGGTTCTGCTTGTCCCCTCACGTACAAGATGAGGTGGCATTACTAACTTAAGCTCCTTTCACCACACCTTGCCCCACTGGCTGATAGTTGACTGCTTAAGTTGGAATCATTTTGTGTAAGTTTAGACCTAGTTAAGTAGCTAAATCATGGACTCCAGAGCTGGACTTCTAGGTTCAAGTCCCGCCTTTATTACCTTCTAGCTGTGTGGCCTTTATTGAAAGTCACAAAACCTTTCTGTGCCATCTATAAAACAGGGAGAATAAGGAGCATCTTCTTAGATGCTGTGAAGATTGACAGGTCAATATATGTAAAGCACTCGGAAGGGTGCCTGGCACATGGTAAGGTGTGCATAAGTGTTTACCAAACACAATATTAATAATAAATTTGCTTCACCACCCTTCAATACTTTACCTCTTCCCCATTGCTTTCTCCCTGCAGAAATCTGGGTGATGGTAGAAAATGACCTCCTGGCCACCATGGTCACTCGGCTGGTGTTGAAGCCAGGCTTCCTAAACCTCAACTGGTGCTGTTTGAGGCTGAGGAAAGACAGTCCTTGTGTTTCAAGGGGCTGGGTCATTCCAGGAGGGGATGTGATAGAAGAGTGTGTTTGGTCTTCCAGGAGGCA
>NW_007734185.1:2347-3618 GCF_000696425.1 Galeopterus variegatus | reverse complement strand
TCTGTGCCATCTATAAAACAGGGAGAATAAGGAGCATCTTCTTAGATGCTGTGAAGATTGACAGGTCAATATATGTAAAGCACTCGGAAGGGTGCCTGGCACATGGTAAGGTGTGCATAAGTGTTTACCAAACACAATATTAATAATAAATTTGCTTCACCACCCTTCAATACTTTACCTCTTCCCCATTGCTTTCTCCCTGCAGAAATCTGGGTGATGGTAGAAAATGACCTCCTGGCCACCATGGTCACTCGGCTGGTGTTGAAGCCAGGCTTCCTAAACCTCAACTGGTGCTGTTTGAGGCTGAGGAAAGACAGTCCTTGTGTTTCAAGGGGCTGGGTCATTCCAGGAGGGGATGTGATAGAAGAGTGTGTTTGGTCTTCCAGGAGGCAGAAATCCTGAACACAGCCATCCTCACTGGGAAGACGGTGGCTGTTCCGGTGAAGATAGTCTCTGTGGAGGAGGACGGCATGGTGACAGAACTGCTGGAATCTGTGGACTGCAGATCATCTGATGAAGATGTGATTAAGGCAAGTTGACACCTCCCTGCCCCTGCAGAAACCCCCTGTCATGTCAGCAACAGTGTTCATCGACCGGCTGGGACCTCTGGGTCCCGCGGGATCCCTCCCATCCCGTTCTGGTTATCCTGTCACTTAGATCAGGAGATTCTCCCTGGCACAAAATAGAACAGAATGAAAAAACTGCTCTGGACAATGACTCCTGGTCTGTGAAGCTTTCTCTTGATGTTTTGTGTTTGCCAAACATCTTTGTCCTCTTCCCAGACCTTTGGGAGGTCATGGTGGGATTCAGGGACCACCACCCTAACAGAGGTTACCGTCCACCCACCCCCAGGCTGGAAAGGAGAAGGAAGGGAGAACCAGAACCTAGAATGATGGGCACACAGCCATTCTCTGGGGTGCTTTTATAGTGCAAAGCTTTTGTGTAAAATCAATGGGGGTGTAAAGTATACAATTATACCCAGCTTTGATTTGCAATACTGGCCAAGGGAGAAAGAGAAGAAATCATCTCCATTCCCTGCCCAGCCCACAAAATTCTACATGAGTTACAGATGTGGATGAACAGCCCTCATCCCTCATTTAAATTCCATCGATTCCTTCCTTCCTCCTGGCCTTCTCTTTCTCTTTTTACATTAAATGCAAAAATGATTCAAAACAAAGGCACACTGGGAGATGCTGAGGCTGGCTGAGGAACTCCAAGTCTTGCTCTGCCAGGAGCCTTGTTGCACGCTTCCAGTCAGCAGGAGGAAAACG
>NW_007734185.1:0-688 GCF_000696425.1 Galeopterus variegatus | reverse complement strand
CATGTCTTTCCTCTGCTCTAAACCATCACTGGCTTCTCATTCATCTCAAAGGAAAAGCCAATGTGTTCACAAGGATATCTGCCTTAACGCTGACCCCGCTCTTGCCGTGCTCCATCTCTGCCTATTCCAGCCACACTGGAGTCTTTGCCTTTCCTCCACCAGGACAGGCGAACGCTCGCCTCCCCTAGATATCTGCATGGACCGTTCCCGCACCTCACTTTCTCACTGAAGCTTTTCCTGAGCAGCATTGTGAAATCTTCACACACACACACACACACACACACACACACACACACACACTGCCTTTCCCCATCCCTGCTTAATTTTGATTCATAGTATGCATCTTATATATTATTCATACATATATATATCTATAAAGTTTATTGTATCCATAGCCTAACTGTTCTTACTAGAATACAGGCTCTATGAGGGTGGTGCTATTTTGGCTCCTTCCTATACTGCTGTTTCCTCATCACTTATGACAACACTAGACACAAAGTAGGTGCTTAACAGATGTTTGTTGAATGAATGCATGAATGATATAATAATGAACCGGAAACACTGAGAAGAAAACATGTAACTAAATCATGAAAGGTCTCTCTGAGGAGGTAAGAACTGAAAGATGCACATGTGTCCAATCTGCTGGATGGACGAGATAGGAAAGGACATTGCAAGCAGAGGGAACAGC
>NW_007734184.1:96383-97589 GCF_000696425.1 Galeopterus variegatus | reverse complement strand
CTTTTTTTTTTTTTTTTTTTTTTTTTATTCAGTCTGGCTACAAGTTTATCAATTTTATTGACTGTTTCAAACAGTTAGCTTTTGTTTTAATTAATTTTCTCTACTGCTTTCTGTTTTCAATTGTATTAGTTTCTGCTCTTATATAGTCAATGAAAATCCAATGAAGTTTTATTTTCATTGATTTATGTTCCTTTGGTATTTTCAACACCTATTTATGATAAACAAAATAACTCTCAGCAAACTAGTACTAGAGGGAAATTTCCTTTATTAGACTCCGACCAACAAAAATGCCAAAGACAATATTATATTTAATGGTGAAGAATTGGATGCCTTCCCATTAAGGTCAAGAACACTGAAAGGATGTTCCTTCTCACTATTACTATTCAACATTGTACTCAAAGTCCTCACCAGTGCAGTAAGACTAGAAAAGTAAATAAATGTACAAGACTGGAAAAATGAAATAAAATGATTTGCATATGACATGATTGTCTACATAGAAAATCCAAATAATTTGAACTAATAATAACCCTAGGACTAATAAACAATTATAGCAAGGTTTCAGAATACAACATATATTAGTTTCTTAGGGCTGCTTTAACAAATTATCACAAACTGGGTAGGTTAAAACAACACAAACATTCTCAAACAGCCTCTAGTTCTGGAGGCTAGGTGTCCAAAATTAAGGTGTTGGCAGTGCCATGCTCCCTCCAAAGGTCCTAGGGAAGAATCCTTCATTGTCTCTTCCTAGCTTCTGGTGGTTACCAGCAATCCTTGACATGCCTTGGTTTTTAGATCACTTCAATCTCTGCCTTCGTCTTCAGATAGTGTTCTTCTCTGTGTGTGACTGACTGGCTCTGTGTTTTCACATGGCGTTCTTATAAAAGACATCAGTCATTGGATTTAGGGCCCACCCTAATGCAGTATAATTACATCCTAACTTAATTACCTCTGAAAAGACCTTATTTCCAAATTAGATGACATCCACAGGTACTGCGTGTTAGGACTTGAACATATCTTTTTGAATGACACAATTTAACTCACAGTGGTTCATAGTGCAGTTCCAAAATTTATGTCCTTCTCATGTGTAAATTCATTCACCCCATCCCAACATCTCCCAAAGTCCTAACCTAACTCAGCATTAACTAAAAATCCAAAATCTTATATAAAAATAATCAACAATCAACTCAAAAAGTCCCAAATCTCATT
>NW_007734184.1:94691-96034 GCF_000696425.1 Galeopterus variegatus | reverse complement strand
CGGTGAAGGGCCATAATAATCATATATATTGTATATTGACAAAATAAAAATTAAAAAAAAATAAAAAGAAAAAAAAAAAAGAAAAAATCCATTAGATTTTAAGGCTAGAGAATCATCCTCTTTGGCTTTACGCTCTGTCCTATAGAGTGGGGGTGGGGAGAAGAGGGGTGGCAGTGCTGCCCGCTCAGCCTGCTGGGGCAGCAACCTCATCCTCTCAGCTCTGAGGCCCTGTAAGGCCCAGTCCCTGGGCCTGCAGAAGCCCTGTTGGCCTTGGTCTCACACCCTTGGCCCTCAGGTAGAGGAAAGTAGCAAGTTTGGAAAGCCTACAATATATATGATGTTAATTACATGCCATTCTGCAAAAGGCAAAACTATAAAGGCTATAAAATGATCAGGAAAAGAGGAGAAATAAATATGTGAAGCCTGTGGGAATTTTAGGGCAGAAAAATTACTCTTAGGATACTGTAATCATGGATACAAGACATTATACATTGGTCAAAACTCATAGAACTTTACAGCATAAAGAGTGAACCTTAATGTACACAATTTTAAAAACATTTAATAGGTAGTAGGATCCCAGAAAGAAATGCAGACTATGACTAGAGAATCTAACTGTACTACAAAAGCATGAGGGTGAAAAATTGTTGACCTAAATAACTTTGGAAGTGAATAGAGTCTGTAAGACTAATGACAAATTGAACTGCACATAAGCATTGTAGTCTAGTTGATAAAGTTCTTATCCGTAGGAGAATGTGTTAACAATTCTAAGACTAATATATGTATACTGGAATGGAGTGTGTTAACAATTCTAATTCTAATACACGTATACTGGAATGGAACTAGTAAGTAATTAATGGCCGATGGTGAGAGCCAGGGTTCTCACTGTTGGAGTGGGAATTTACAGATGAGTAAGGGAAGGAAGCTAGAATGACCCATGTGATAATGAACTCGAATTAGAGACAGCAGTTTGAACTCATGTTTAGCTTAATATAGATACAGATGTGAACATATTGAAATATTCATAGATGTATATATATACATGTTAGCATAAACATACACAGACACACACACACATGAGTAACTAGAATGCAAGGGCACTTCAAAAAGCTTGTAGAAAAAAGAGAATTAAAAGATAATATGAATCTTTCCATGAATTTTTTGAAAACCCTTCATATACAGCTCTGTCAGCTAACAGGTCCTGAGAAACAGGACACCTCCATGGCAATGAGCACCTTAGCACTCAAATCTTGATTTCTAATATGATTTCCCAATAAAAGAAACCGGAATTCCTTGAAAAACTGGCTGATTCTAGAACTGGGGCAGAAAATAAACAAGATGAGTCC
>NW_007734184.1:92321-93847 GCF_000696425.1 Galeopterus variegatus | reverse complement strand
TTAAATTAAACTATAACCTAATGTATAAAATAAATATTCATGAATCCATACTGATATTAATAAATAATTAAATAAATTAATAAATGAGGGAGAAATGGACAAATTTCTCATGCAGAAGGATTCCAGATAATTTATGTAGATACTCCACCCTCAGGAAAGTAGAGTGTAACTCTGCACTGCCAAAGTCTGGGCTGCTCATAGATTTCCTCCCAAAGTGTACAGTACGGAAAGGGAAAAAGCTAATTTTATAGAGTAGAAACCTGACAATCAGCACCCCAAGGCCAATGTCAACAGTGGTAAGTATGCACCTTGTTATGATTGTGATGAAAGCAGCATTTTACCTCTGAGTCTTCCTCCCAGTAGACCATTTCCTCAGTCTCATCGTGAGAAAACCATCAGAACAATTCCAGTAATGGAGTCTTCTTCAAAATACCTGACCAGTATCCCTCAAAACTGTCGCAGGCATGAAACTGAGGAATACAGAGAAATGGCCACAGCCAGGAGAAGCCTAAGGAGACATGACGACTAAATGTAACCTGGTATCTTGGATGGGATCCTGAAACAGAAAGAAGAACATAAGTAACAAATAAGAAAATCTAAATAAACTATCAACTTCAGTTAATAATGCACCGATATTGGTTCATTCATACTATTGTAAGATGTTAGTATCAAGAGAAACTAGGTATGGGGCATGTGGTAACTCTGTAGTATATTGTTAATTTTTCTGTAAATCTAAAACTGTTCTAAAAAATTAAATCTATTAAAACCTAAACCAGGGCCAGTGGCAGGCTGGATTTGGTCTGAGGGCTATAGTTTTGATAAGTCCTGGTTTAGACTATTTATATTTGCTATAGTTATTTGTATGGCTGGATTTATATGTGTCTCACGGGCTTTTTCTTCATGGCTTTGCCCTCCCACCAGTGGTGAACTGCTGTTCCTTGTTTCCTGGTGCTTGCCAGCCTTGTGCTGGAAGGCAGAGGGCTGTTCTTTCTGGTTAAGCCTTTGTTGAAGGCATGCCTTTAAGCTGGAGCTTTCTCAATGATTCCCCAAACAGGAGGTGGTCTCTACTTTTCTGAGACCAGGACAGTTTTTCTGCCCTTCCTGGGTTACTGGGATGGTTGTGGTCTGTGCTGTCTTCCATCCTCAATGGGGGTCATTGGGTTTCTGCCCTTCCCTAGTGACTTAAGTGTTTTGATTCATGAAAATTATGTTTGTGGCTGAATTGTTCCCCCTCCTACTAAAAAAACAAACAACCCCCCCCAAAACAAAAAAAAACACACATATGTTCAAGTCCTAACCCCCAGTATCCAGTATCTCAGAATATCTTATTTGGAGACAGAGCTTTTACAGAGGTAATCAAGTTAAAATGAGGTCATGGCGGGGGGTGGTGCAAAGCAAATATAACTGGTGTCTTTATCAGAAGAGGAAAGGTGGACACATGCACGAACAGAGAGAAGACCATGTGAAGACACAGGGAAAAGATGGCCATCTGCAAGCTGAGGAGAGAGGTCTGGAACAGATCTTTT
>NW_007734184.1:88567-91479 GCF_000696425.1 Galeopterus variegatus | reverse complement strand
CTCTGCCCCACATAAACCAGTGTGTGTGTTTTATCTTTCCTTGGAGGCACCTGAAATTTCAAACTAGTTAATTACTCCATGACACCAGATCACTGAGAGATTCAAGAAAATCATGATGTAGAATATCCAGCTTTTTCTGGTGTGTAAACTGGGAGCAGTCTTTTTATTTTTTTCATTTTTTACATCCTAAGCAGAAGTTAGAAGTTTCTTTGCATTTCAAAATCCTATATGAGGGTAATTCAAAAAATTAATGGAAAGATTTATATTATCTTTCATTCTATTTTTCTACAAACTTTGTGAAGTGCCTTCATACACACTTTGTTCTTCCATGATTACCTTTCTCCTGATCTATTTCTCAGGAAACTCTGACATGTATCAAAACTCATGTGATTCACCAAATCCTTCATGAAGTCTTCCCTTACTCTCATGAATACAATCAATGGACAAAGCCTGAGTATTCCCACTGAGCACTGTATATACACTTCTTTATTATAATACCTTGTATTTCAAGTATTTAATACTCCTGTCTCTCCCACCAGAATATGAAGCATCTGAGGGCAGACCCTGTGTCTTTCTGGTTTATCTTGCCTCAGCCCTTAGCATAATGCCCACCATTAGAAAACATCTGATTCAATAAAAAGCCCCTTGAAAAAGTTTTGAAAGGCTGGCCCTCCATTCCAATCAGTCAAAGTGACACTACAGAACTCCACATTGAGGAGGAGAGACTTCCTGGCCTTTTGATATGGAGATAACCCAGTTATTCCTTTCTCACAATATTCTTTTGTAGGACATATACCTTCCAGGCACATCCAATGACCAAGAGAAGAAATACATTGACCCATAATAGGCTGGAGATAACCCAGTTATTCCTTTCTCACAATATTCTTTTGTACGACATATACCTTCCAGGCACATCCAATGACCAAGAGAAGAAATACATTGACCCATAATAGGCAGCAGGACAGAGTGGCTGAGAGTGAAAGCTCTGAATCTGGCTGCCCTAGCATTTGAATATTGGCTCCTATACTCACCAGCTGAGTGATTTTCTGCAATTAGACTTTACAAACCTATTGCCCTATGTCAAAGCACCTACCTCAGAAGGGTTGTTATGAAGATTAAATGTAAAACTTGATGTAAAGTACACAGCACATAGTAGATGTTTTATTATCAGTTCACGATGTTAGAGTTCTTGTGTTTCCTACCCACGTCGTCTCCCCAAAAGGTCTGATGCCAGCCCATATGCATCCCACTAGGACAGTCATTTAGCTCCAGATCAATGACATGTTTTCCAGAAATCTGTATTACAATCTTCAAATGTTACAGCCATGAAGTTCATTCAAATAGAGCTCATGGGAAGACATATTCATTGGTCACATTTTAAGAGAGAGCAAACATATTGATTATTACTGTGATATTTGCCAATTACCCAAACCCACTGTAAGTGATGCAGGGTGATGGTGTGAAGCACAAACTATAATGTCGGTTAATTTTGACCCTTACTTCTGCCATTTGTAAATTATGTGACCTCAGACACATCACTTCACCCCCTCTGTGCTTAGTTTCTTCCTTTACAAAACTGTGCTGATAGTGACAGCATCCAACCTCTATGCCTGGCTCATCATATGTGAATCAGGACCGTGAGCAGCTTTTTCACCCACTTTATCCTAGCAGGTTGGCACCAGGCTGTCTGGTTGTCATTTCTTCCAGCATGAGGAGGAGCTGGACCTCTGACTCTGCCCTTTCTCCTCTTCCCATGCTGCATGGAGCAGGTCTTCCTTTCTGGCACACATTCCACAGAGGAACTTGGGAAAGGAACAAAGACTGAAGAACAAACCAGTCAATTTTTCCACTTTTGACAAGTAGCTCTGCTGGAAACTAAAGTGGGGGAGAAGTTTGTGGCCATTGGCTAAGGTGGGGGTTCTCTTTCCTGTGTGTAGACATCATCAATCATACCCTTCCTTACAGCTTTCTGGTCTTGCAGGCCTGGGACATCCCCCCAGGAAGAGAATTGTCACAAGGGTGGAGTCATCACAGAGAGTCTTCTCTAGAGCAATGCTGAGTGAAAATGTGGGGTCAGAGCTATAGCAGAAAACTCCTACCAGGGCCATGCCTAGTGGAGCCATGAGAGCAGGACCACCACTGAGACCCCAGAATTGTAGAGCTACCACCATGCAATACCAGCCTGGGAGAGCTGAAGTGTGAATCCAGAAAAGCCATAGGAATGGGGCTGCCAATGGACTTGGAGGTCCAACACCCCGCACCAGTGTGCAGAGGATTCCTGACATGAAGTCAAGGAAGATGAAGATTATTTTCCAGCTTTAAGATTTAATGCCTGCCCCGCTGGGTTTTGGTCATGCTTGGGACCCATTACCCCTTTCTTTTGGCCTATTTCTCTCTTTTGAAATGGGAATATGTACCCTCTGCTTAACTCACCATTGTATCTTGGAAGTAGATAACTTCTTTGATTTCACAGATGAGACTTTGGACCTTTGAGCTCAACAGGTCAAGACTTTGGGGATGGAATGAGCATATTTACATGTGAAAAGGACCTGAACTTTAGGAGAGCCAGTGAGAAGATTAACTCTCTTGCTCATATCATTCTTGCCATGTGACATCCTGTGCCACCGTAGACAGTCACCACCAAGAAGGCCCTCCCCAGATGTGATCCCAGCCTCCCAAAGTGTAGGAAATAAATTTCGTTTCTTTGTAAATTACTCAGGTTCACGTATTCTATTGTAAGCAATGGAAACAGACTAATATACCCCCTAACCCATGGTTTGTGGCCCGTGGCAGTGCTGCACTGATCAGGAGGTCCCATGGCTCCAGGGAAGAGCTGGAAGGCAGGCACTAAGCAAGGCCAGCAGGCAGCCAGGAACTCAGAGAGGGGCCTGCAGTGACCAAGGTCTTGGGCC
>NW_007734184.1:43183-88178 GCF_000696425.1 Galeopterus variegatus | reverse complement strand
GCAAGGCCAGCAGGCAGCCAGGAACTCAGAGAGGGGCCTGCAGTGACCAAGGTCTTGGGCCTGACAGGGCAGATGAAGCCCTTTGTTCCTGCAAATGGGCTTTTCATGGCAGTGATGGAGCTCCCTGCAGCCTGGCCGCTACTTCTCTTCAGCTGCAGCCATTATCCTAAAGTGGTTTTATTGATCTGCTGACTCCCTGTCTCCTGCCTGCTCGCCCTCTCTCCAGCACCCCATCCTTGAGCTCCCAGATGCTCTGCTGCGAGTCTCACACACACAAAGCTTTTTCTTCAGGGGTGAGCAATGATTTTGAAGTTAGATTAGACAACTGCACTTGTCTCTTGTGAAAGCAGATATTCCCTTAGGTAAAGCATCTTCAGACTGGACAAGGATATGTCTCCATTAACCAGCCACACCTTGCCTGGATGGCAGATTTTTGTTGCCCAAATTTTTGCATGATCTAGAAAATATGGATGATATGAAAGTTTGATTTCAATGTTTGCATTTCGGCAATCTTATATAGTGTAAATTTTGCAATATCATGATAATGCTCCATTTTAAACAATTACTAATCATATTAACATAAGTACAGTTTACCTGTAATCAAAATAATTTAAAATCATTCAGCATTTTTGCCTAAGACTTAGTTATAAGTCCCTTAAAGTTATGTATTCTCATTTTATTCTTACCAATCCTGTGAGATAACTACTATAATCCCCACTTACAGGTGAGGAGAAAGAAATGACTTGAAAGTCATAAATCTGACAAATACCATAGACAGAATTCACAGCTAAGCCCATTTGCCACAAAAGAATTATTTTTCTTCATATGAAAGGCAGCATTTATGATGTCACTTGAGATTTTAGGCACATGTCTGATTAAAAAGCTGTGCTCTATTACAGATGTATTATATTAGAAATTGCTTATGAAACTCTAGTGGTCTTTGTCTTTAAAAGAGGAGTGACCTGGGTGTGAAATCACCTGAGTGCTAGCCCGCCACAGACATGCTATGAGCGTAGTCATACATGCTCAGAGGAGCTTTAACTGCAAAGTCCTCATTTAGCTCTATTGTGGCTCTTGTAGTTATTTTAATTATTTAAAAAATTTGGGGGCCGGCCCGGTGGTGCACTGCTACAGTGCGCCGCTTGGGAGCACGGCGGTGCTCCCGCCGAGGGTTCGGATCCCACATACAGACTGGCGGCTCACTGGCTGAGCGAGGTGCAGGCACGACAATCCCGTTGCCGGTCCCGGTCCGGTACGGGCACAACACTGAGGGTTGTGATCTGTTGCCGGTCACGAAAAAAGACAAAAAGAAAGGAAAAAAAAAAAATTGGAACCGATGTCCTTCAATTAAAACATAAAACCCGTATGGTGATTTAAGCCTTTACCCAAAGTCCACGAATAAATCTTGTGGGGAATCTTTTTTCCTAGTGAGATATGAGACCCGAACCCAGACATGAAAGCTCATGGGTTCTTTCCCTGGATGTGTCAGAGCAGGTCAGTAGGGACAATACAATGAGAGGCACCAGAGACCAGGATGCTTTCATGACCTTTAATTAAACTTGTGATCACCTTACGTGCCTGTACGGAAGGCACATTTAGGAGAGATATATGTACCTTCCATGAGCCTAGAATGAATTACTGCCTTGTTAGAATAAGAGTGAGGGAGGTCTCTGGAAGAACCAGATTCTGATTATTAGTGAAAGCAGGAGAATGGAGCATCAGTGAGACAATTCCTGTACATAATTATTATTTATTACTATTGAACAATACTATCTTCTGTGCACCAATCCGGTTTGCTGCCATATATAACATTGACATGCTCTTGGCCCTGCCAAATCAATACCTTCTATTGCAGACTATAGAAATGACTTTTGTCCTTTGTCTGCCCCCACTTCCCATTTTCAAAGTGGAGGATGTTTAGAGTGAGATGTAATTTTCGGTGTCTCCATTTTAAGGCTAGTGCCTATGGATGTTCCTTGCTTTAAAGCAAAGTTTCACTGTAATTACCAGCCACCCTCACCCCATGGACTTATGTTATAAAATGAGCAAAGTCGTTTTCATTAGAAAAGTAACAGCATAGGTTTAGTCATACATGTTTGATAACGAAAGTTGAGAGAGAGGAATGGAAGTAGTTTAGGACTGGGAATGAGGATGTCTGGAATCCAGTTCTAAACCTGTCACTTTGTAACTAGCAGAGTGGGCTATTGTAGTGATTTTGCTACTGTGAGAGCTGGGACAAGTCATTTAGCTATCTTTGAGCCTCCGTTTTCTCATCTGTACAGTGACAGGTTTAGGCTAAATCAGAAGTGTCACATATATAGCATACATATTATCACTTGTGATTTCTATGCCTATAGCAGACATTACTAATCAAAAGCAGCTCTCTTTCTGATGAAGCCAGAATACAGTCTCAGAGGGCTATGTTCTGATCAGAGTGAAAACCTAAAATGTTTGAGTTATATGCTCACTCAAGTCTCTTCTAGCCTAGACACCCCTAAACCCTGAAATAGTGGCCAGCCTCCTGCAGTTTTATGCCAGGAGCCTTCTATACATTAAACAGATCCATCACAAAAGCCTCTCAATTAATTTCAAAGACAAAAGGCATAAAAAAATTTTAGTAAAAAAACCCTATTTTTGTAATACAAAAAATATTCATGTTAAAAGACTATATTGCTTACTCTAAAGCAAGTTTTACCAAAACTACACTCGTTTAGATCTATTCAGTTTTGATCCCCTTTCTTACTCCTTGCCTTGAGTGGCTTTTACATTCTCTTTCTCCTTATAATTTCCTGAATTAATAAAAATTTATAATTGTGGCACCAGCCATGTTTTTATTATTTTGGGCTAGTTTTCTGTAGGCCTTGTATGAATAATCTCCATCATTTATTGATTCATAAAATACCAGCATGGAGCCGGGGACTAGACCCTCCTCCCACAACCAGACACACCATGCCAGTGCCTCGGGGCCCACCTGGTGACCTGGGGCATGGAGAAGGGGACCGGACCCCCCTCCGACAACCAGGCACATCATGCCAGCACCTCAGGGCCCACCCAGGGACCAGAGACATGGAGAAGAGGGCCAGACACACCCCACAACCAGGTACACCGCCAGTGCCAAGGTGCATGCCAAAAACATCACCTCCATGTGGGTGGCTCACCACTGCCACCACGATAAGCATGCCTGCCATGAAAGCGACTAGACACTACAACCTCCACGCAGATGGTCTGCCAGCCACTGGAGTGCATTGAGTGCATGGAGAGTCACCAGCAGAGATAAAGAAAAGAAGAGGATGTCTCTCTGCACAAAGCCCATTCCAGAGTGACAGACGAAGCATCTGCTCTATGATATTATTGGGGGACCTGATCACACCTCTCAGCATTGGACAGATCATCTAGGCAACAAATTAACAGAGTAATCATTATTCTTTCAGAAGGAGAGAAGAAATCTAGGGCACTTAGAGGTGGGAGGGAGCAGAGATTTGACAAGGACATAAAGAATAATTATGATCTGTAACAATATATATGCTAGTAATATTGATTTGATCAACATATCTCAGTGCTGAATCCCCAACATATGTATAATCAATTTTGATTCAATAAATAAAATAAAATCAAAAAAAGAAGACCTTACACATGTGTAAACACAAAAATACAAAGTGAAAAAAAGCACTCAGTAAGTGATGCCAAGCCTTAATTCTACTGTTATATTATTTTCTGGAAGTAGATACTGTATGGTTGAGTGTCTCCAATGAATGTTTACTATGAATTTCCTTCCGCTTTATTATTGTGAAAAAACATTTGATAATTAAGTATATGTGGATGAATAAATAATTCTTTTATGATAACATTTTTGGATGAATAAGCATTTTTAAATGAAATCGGCCTGTTATTTCCAGCGTGTTCAGATGCAAACTAGGGTGAATGTTGCATCAATCAGCTCTCACTCTTAAGGAGTATCTGTATTTCACATTACATCTTTTCAGTTACTTGAAGTGAGAAAGGCTGAATTTTGAGTGAAGATTGGGTAGAAACTTCAACTGAAACATGAACTTTTTATTTTATAAAATACATGTGCCACCCCTATAAGATGCAAGTTTGACATTATAGTAAAGGTCACTTTAAATCAGGTCAGCCTAGCCTGAACATATCACCTAAAAGACTCACTGACCTAAAGGGAGGGTGGAGCCTCTAAAGAAAAAATTGTTTTTCCAAATGGAAAGAAGAATAAATGAAGGAATGAACGCCATGGTTGTGAATGAAGGCTCCATGGTATAACATAAAGAGTCCAAGATCTGCGCTAATGCAGGCCTGCGTCACATTTCTAACTCTGTCACTTACTAGCTGTGTGACCTCAAATAACTTCTCAGACTCCTTAAACTCTCTAAGAATGTTCTAGAAAACCTATGGATAAATAGGGTCTATGTAGGATCAATCTCTCTAAAGATGACACAAAAAACAGAAAACATAAAAAAAAAACCCAAATAGGTAGATTTGATTATATATATTAAAAATTTAAATATATTTTCATGCTAAAACAATTATTAATACACTTAAATAAGCAAATACCTGTGTCACAGGATAATCTAATCCTATTAAATACCTTTATCCAACTATCAGGGAAAGATCTACCTTTTCATAGGAAAGGGGGTGAACTATTTCCTTTAACAAATATTTTTGCAGTGTTTGGAGAAGGGGATGGGAGTTTTCTGCTTCCTCTCCTGGCATTACTACCTCTATGGATAAGAGAAAGGGAACATTTTTTTCTCTGTTTCTATACCTCCAGCCATACTTCCCTTACAAGCTCTGCCATAAGTATTAAGGAACCAAGAATTTGATTTATGGGACCATATTTTATGAATGGGGAAGGTGACTGTTAGTTATAGTTCAGGACCCACAGATGCCGTTCCTTCCCCCGCCTCCCCCCCTCACTGGCTGAGCGTGGTGCAGACCACACCGTGCCGAGGGTTGAGATCCCCTTACTGGTCAAAAAATAAATAAATAAATAAAAAGTAAAAGAAAAAGCTCTCTTTCCATTTTGCCAAAATGTGCTGCATTTGGTAGAAAATATTTGGAATTTGCAGTATACATTTTAGGCTTACTCTCTTTGTGCAGGTTTTCGTAAATGTATATCCAAGACATCTTTCTTTTTTGACTTAAAAAATTTAAGAACAAACACATCAGTTCTCTAAAATACATTTTCTATTGTGCTTTTAATACTTGAATTTTAAACACATCCCAAAAGTCATATGGGGAAGTGGATCATTATCCACATAGTTTTTGATTAGGCTTGATTACCATTAGCAGCACTTCCCAATGCTGGTAGGAAACTGAACAACACTGATAACAAGCTACACACCCTGAAGTGGGACAGAGACCAGAAGAGGAACATTCACCTAATATCAGTTTGCATTGACGTGACTATATTAACCACTATCAATAAGAAATGTCAAGGGACAAGTGTTTGGGAGTAAAGCGAACCAACCTCCGACGTAAGGAAAAAGTACACTGAAGGCAATCCGCTTTCTGAGTCTTTGC
This sequence comes from Galeopterus variegatus, assembly GCF_000696425.1. Classification (NCBI taxonomy): domain Eukaryota; kingdom Metazoa; phylum Chordata; class Mammalia; order Dermoptera; family Cynocephalidae; genus Galeopterus; species Galeopterus variegatus. Next base: position 82,643 of record NW_007734184.1, on the reverse strand, counting down.
CATTAAAGGTTCACTGTGAACTTTAGAATCTGAGATCAGCAAAGGCTGTACCTACACCATACTTTTCTCTCTCCCCTTGCCAGGCTGGCATGGGAACCTACATGTGCAACCTCCAGCTTATGCACTTAGGGTAGTGGCCCCTGCTGTCCTGCTGCATTGCTCTAGTTGTGACCAAGGAGAAGAGGGTTGAAGGCAAGGCAGACCCCAGCCAGTGCAAGGACTTGCATTTTTATAGTCACTGCCCTTCCTATAGTGAAAACAAAAATGTATAATTTCTCATGATGAGTCCCTAGGGTAAAAACCAAGAACTATTTAACTCCATCAACCACAGGCTATGATCCTTTATCCACAAGAATATAGAAGTCAGATATTCCAAAAGGGCTTCCCACAGCAATAAGGTTGATGTCCCTTTGCTCCCTCCTCAGGCTTAGTTTTGGCTTCCCTAGGACCTTGTACTACACATCCTGGTAAAACTGGAAGAAATGCTAAGGTGCCATTTGATCCATTCTGTGAGGTTGGGGACTTATCAGGTTCCATTCTGTAGGCTTTCTTGATAACAGGGATTTTGAAATGGCCCCGTGACAGGAAATTCTCACTGTTATATTTGTGCTTTCCTGTTGAAACTAGTGGATTTTGTTTTCATGTTATTATTTAATTTACAGACAGGAAAATCATTTGGATCTGGAGTCGCCTTGATAACACTGCTAATGTAATTGCCAGGACTTCCCTGTGTGACTGTCCAAGCCCTGGGACATGGAATGGCCATCATCATTTCAAGGTTCCAGGTGTTGATTTCAAGGGCGATCACATGTCATCCCATAATCACATTTATGAAAGGACTAATTAAAAATACTGATGTCTTCAGTTCACAATACCCAGACAGCTGAAATACTTATTAGGTTTTTTTTTTTTTTTTTTCCTAAATGCTGAAACCCCATATCCCCACTTGTCTCCAACAGAAAAACTAATAATAGATAAAAAATACAGATGGAGAGGGCCTTAGGTCTTTTTCTCCCACTAATTGACATGGCTTTGTTTATAGAGAAAACACCTAGTGCTTCTACAAATTGGTATTTTACAACAATGCCTTTTTAGATACTTTGTTTTCCCTTTCAGAATGGCTCAGACACAGTATTGTTTATTTAGGGCAAGAGGGATTTTAAAGGTTTGTAGCCCACCTCCTCTAACACAGAGCTAATGGCAGTACAAAAGATTATCTGTATCCCCAAACAGAGAATCATTGAGGACCATTCAGCCTTAGGAAGAGCGCTCCTTGTAATGCAAATTTCAAGTTGTCTCTAACTTCTGGGAGGCAGAATAAACAGAACAATTATCATATTCAAAAGTGTCTCAAAGATGTGTGGACCTATGAACTTTGCCCTGATGAACAAAAGCTCTTTACAGACATGTTAGGTTTTCTTATGTGAACCAGAGTAAATGCATTTCCCCTGACCTGGCATTGAGGACCATTCAGCCTTAGGAAGAGCGCTCCTTGTAATGCAAATTTCAAGTTGTCTCTATCTTCTGGGAGGCAGAATAAACAGAACAATTATCATATTCAAAAGTGTCTCAAAGATGTGTGGACCTATGAACTTTGCCCTGATGAACAAAAGCTCGTTACAGACATGTTAGGTTTTCTTATGTGAACCAGAGTAAATGCATTTCCCCTGACCTGGTAGATAGATACTTTAGATTTGAACATACAGTTAAAAATGATGTCAAAAAGACAATTTGTGTTCTATCAAAATAATGCCCAGTTAAGGTGCAAAGACACCTTGAAAATTCTGGTGTGACCTTTTGTTAATTTCTTTTCTTTCTTTCTTCATTTATTCATGCATACACAATCACTATTTTGGGGGGCTTGCTAGGTAAAAGGCACTGTGTGAGGCTCTGGGTGAGAGCATACAGAGATAAACAAGAGTTGCAGTAGGGGAGGTCACATACGGTCAATAGTCATACTCAGTGGTCATTTTGGAGAACGCACTGGGGAGAGCAAAGCCACAGATCAGAAGGTCGGTGACATTAGAGATCGGAAGGTTGGAGTCATAATACAGATTTTGTAAAACCCTTTTTTTTCAGCCCCAGGGAAGCTGCTGAAACATGTCTGGGCAGGAAAGCTATCAATGTTTTAATGGTCTCACCTCCTTGGAAGGAGAGTGAAGAGAAAGCACAGCTGGAGAGAAGTGTACTAACCCTGCCCTCGTGTGGGGTTTCCCTGTCCAGCTTTGAATCTCTGTATTCAGCTCTCAGGAAAACTGTGCATTTTGTCAGTCTACTCTTTCCTTTCCTTTTATTCATTTATGAAATATTTTTTGAGCGTCCACTAAGGTGCATGTAATTTATTAGGGTAAGGTCCATTGAATTTAAACAAAATATTGTAATTGTATCTTTTATATTGATTACATGTTGAAATGATACTATATTGGATTTATTTTATGTAAAATATTGAAATTAATTTTACCTGTTTATTTCTTTTCCTTTTTTGTTTTAAAATGTAGTTACAGAAATTTTTAAATTACATAGTGGCTCTCAGTATGTATTCAGAGGCCAGCACTGCAGTTCTTCCTTGCCGCTCCCCGTGTTCATTAACACATGAGGTGTCATTGTCACCTATTTTGCCTGGTAACTTACTTCCCTTCTTCTCCCTGGCAACATTCAACACATACCACTGATTGTTTACCAGGTCCTATGCACTGTGATGAGTGCTAGAAATACAACAGTGAAGAAAACAAACTTGTGCTCTGCTCTGGAATGTCTTCAGTTGTACAGGAAATGCCAGTGAAGTTGGGGTGATCGTCTCTGCCCACACACTTAGCTCCAGCAGTTATTGGACTGAAGCATTTAAGGAAAAGCATAGCCTGTTCAGATATGAGCCACACTGTTCACAGTCCACAGTCAATCATGTGGCTGTGATCTAAGCACATACAGCATCTCCAGCACAATGCGTCTCAAAGTTTTGCAGAAAATGTGTGCTGGGAAATTAATAGGTGTTCTGAAAACAAACAAACACACAAAACACATCTGTGGTCAAAGACATTTGGGGAATTCTAGGTTAAATGAAACACAACATATCTCTTTACTGAAGGACTTGTCAGAGCTTTTGTTCTGCTCATGAGCTTTACAAAGCTCCAGCAGTGTTATACCGTGATGGTTTCCTAAATATATTGGATCAAGGATTCTGATTTTGGTGGATTTTTTTTCCTGGGAATAAAATTGTGCACAATTAACTTTTGGAGATGGTGTTCAGTCCGCTTTTTCATTATTCCTCATTTTTATACGTGCTCTCCGTGATGGTTATTACATTACTACCTTTCGACTGTTCAAACCCACACTTGCATTGTGTTGTACTCAGTGCTGCTGGGACTGCAGCTCTGTAAACCCCATTTCTGCTTTACCACCTGGCTCCACGCTCGCTCTGCCAGTAGGGGGAGCTAGAGGGAGCCCGGAAGACTAAGAAAAGGCGAGGCTCCTTTCTGTTTCTTCTCGCTTCCAGTTCTGTTTGCCACAACCCAACCAGTAACACTTCTTTGTCCCGACAACAGTAGTTCTGTCCTGTCTCAGCAGCTGAATCCTGTGGCAGCAGTTTTTATGACACTTGTAGAACGAATGCCATAACTCCCCTCCCCCAATCAGCACCACCAGCCCCCTGGGACGCCTCCTCTGTTGTCTGAGTTTCAGATCTAGGGTGTCCCTCCTCTGTGTCCACATTTGCATAATTAAAATCTCTTTTCCGTGTTCCTGCAGCCCTTGGGGTGGTAGCTATTTCCTGCAGGTGCTACTTTTGGATACCTCAGGGTGTGTCTCTGTCTTTTCAGTTATTTGACGTGTAGTTCTTTATATTACATTTCTCTTCAAAGAACCTGAGTGGTTTCTGACTCTTCACTGGATCTGTCAAATGTACCTCCTTTGCCTCCCCTGCTCCCTGGGCCAACAACCTGAGGGGTAAGCCAAAAAGTGATGTGAAAGAGATCACACCAAGTTGTTCAAACATCAGCCCAGCCAGTGTCTGTAGGTTGAGCTGATCCATGTCTGTTCTCACTCTCAGGGTGAGCTCTTCCCACTCCCCAGGAAGTTAAGACCTAAGAAGCCGAGCTCCTGTGGAAACTAGCCTGTCAGCAGCCGACCCCTGCTGCCTTTCCCTTGTCTATTTATCCGTGAACAAATAGATCTGAATTCACTACATTCGTTCTTCTCACTTGGAACCCTGGACTTACCAGCTTTGACGAAGTCATGGAGAGAGACCCTGACAGCACTTCCAGTCTCTGGTTGTCCTCCTGGAAATAGTGTTATCACTGTCCCTGGCTGACTACCAGCATAGCTAAACCTGTCTGAACGTTGAAATCTACTAAGTGAAGGAGGATTTGGTTCTCAGAATCTGATTTTAGCTTTTAATTCATGTTTTCCCACACTGGCATTTTAACACGTGTGCATGTTCACGTGTTGTGGGTCCATCTGTGTATATATGTGCACATTTTCATGTTCATGCGCATGTGTCACTGTGTAGGCATATGAATATGCATGTGGATGTGCTTAAGCAACATGGGACCAGGTCTACTATTTTCACCACTGTATCTCCAGTACCTAGCAAAGGTCTGTGCTAACAGATAGAACATGTTTGTTGAGTGAATGAATGGATGCATAAAAAGAATGTGTATTAATGCTAACACCAAAGAAAATAAAATCTTTTCATTTCTTTGTTTAAGGTAGATCCGTCTAGATCAGCTCTGTTTCACAGAAATATAGTGCAAGCCACATAGGTAATTTAAAATTTTCTAGTAGCCATATTGAATGAAATAAGAAGAAATAGGCAAAATTAATTTTAAAAAATATTTTAATCAATATATCCAAAATATCATTGATTCAGAATAACCAATAAAATAATTATTGATATAACTAAGATAAAACAATTATTGATGAAATATTGACTTTTTTTAAGTCTTTGAAATTCGGTGTATATTTTACCCTCATAGCAAATCTTGATTAGGATTAGCCTCATTTTGGGAGCTCAGTAGCCCTGTGTATCTCATGGTTGCAGTATTAGTCAATGCCAATTGTGACAATAACCTTTGGGCGATGGAGAGTAGTGAGGACACTCTCTCTTTTCTATTCTGAAGAGTCTGGAAATCAGGAGTCTTAGGAAGCGGGGTTACTTCCTGGACTTGGGAAATATTGGATGGGAGTAGGAATCTCTGACACTTTACAAATTGCTGCAAAAGCTACACAGTTCAGTTCACGTCCCCTTCTGTACTCTTCCACACCAGTGCTCTGGAGTGAAACCATTTAGGGTCTTATTCTGAAACCCGTTTTTCTTGCCCTAAAACTGGAGCCCCCTTGAAGGAAACTTGTCTCCCTCTCTAGAACCTGACCCCATTCTGGAAACCTGTCTCCTTCTCTGGAACCAACCATCTCTTTTCTAACACATTCTTCAAACCGAGCCATAAATAATTTTTTTTTTAAAACATTGGAAAATATAAACACTCACACAAACAAACAACAGGAAATTATGTGTCCTCTCTCATATCCTGTGTTCTCAATTTCTCAGTATCACGTCTGATATAATTCATTGCATAGACAAGAGTCTGAGTTTTCTCCCCACCTGTTTCTTGAGGCAGAAATCCCCTAGGTCTACAATGTGTTCACCCACCCCTATTAATACCCCATTTTATGGCTGGGACATTGGTGGAAATCCACATGGCATTGATGGAAAGTCCCATATCTTCTCTCTCCACTGCTCATCTCTCTGACATTAGATAGGGCAGAATCTCAAAGACAGTTCCATTGGCTTCCGACAATCTGCCCATTACATCACATTCAGGGTCTTTTTAAATTCTCTAAACTGGAGTAATTCTTAACAAATGGGGGGTGAGGGGTGGGGGAAACTTCACATATTTTTCATTAACATATACTGTTAGCTATGCCAGTAAATTATGGATAATTCAATTTAATTCAGACTTAATGGCAACATTTTTCCTTGCTAATGAGATGGCTATTTGTTATTAGAAAAATGTTTATTGAAATGGAATTGTGTGATCTCTCACATCACCATTAAACCTTGTTAAACCATTGTTAATTTCAATTTGCGTTTAATTAAGATTCATTAAGCATTTTATTAAATCTAAATTAAATTCTAATGAAAACGGGATTTGCCAAGCAAACACAGTTGTGCCCTTCCTTCTCTTTCAGTTTTCTCAAAGTGACAGAGTTACAGAAGGACTTGGGGTGAGGTGGGACTCCGTTATTATTGACAGAATGGAAAGAACACGGGCTTTGTTACAGATTGATTATGGTTCTAATCCCAAAACTGCCACTGACTTACCATGAGACCTTGGACAAGTCATATTATTTTTGTGATAATCAGCTTATTACGTAAGATGAAGATTGTAATATCAGGGTGGTTGTGGAAATGGAAGGGTCAAGATGGCAGAATAGATGGTCCCCAGCCTCACTCTCTCCCACAAATCAACCATTTTACAACTATAAAGAAGCAATGACAGCCAAGCTGGATCCACTAGAGTTCAGGGGAAGAGAAGGAGAGACCTACGGAGAGCATGAAGGCAGGAGAAGTCATGATGAGAGAAAGACAAAACTTCTCTGACTGCTTCAAATCCCTACCATTTCCAGGCTGGAGCTGCTGAGTGCATGGAGCAGGAGCTGGCAAAAGCTGCAGCTGTGCCTTTTGGATGAAGTTGCTTGGAGGCAGCAGGGGAGAAGAGGACCTTGGTGGCCTGGGGTTATTATGCCACTAATAGGGTTCCCTTGGACCCATGTAAGACTGAGGAACCACAACAACTGCAAAAAAGGAGCCACTCAGAGGCTGGTGAGTCGTCACAAGGGATTGGAGCATGGCCAGTCCCATTGGAAGTGTTTGGAGCATGGGCAGTGGGGGAGACAGGCCCACTGGGGGAACAGTGGGGCACAGCAAGGACAGCTGATCCAACCCCCAATCAGCATAGGACCACTCAGAGGAGACTGGTCAGGAATATAGAATTGCATGGGGTACAGTTTGGTGAAAAGACTCAGGCTCAGACTAGCATTTCTACACAGCCCAGGTGCACCAGATTTTGCTAGACTCAGAAGAACCTATAAAGTCAAACATTAAAACCTGAGCTGCACAAAAAGCCTTCCCTAGGGAATCAGCATCAAAGCAGCAATTTAACTCAACCACAGAGCTCAAGTACTGGTCCCCACAGGAAGTTAGCCCATTTTAGAAGTAAGCAAAGGACAGCAAATAATCCAACATGGAACTGAAAGAAAAAACAAAGTACCTGCAACCAGAGACACAGTTTGATATTAACTAGCAAAAGTCTCATTTCCCCAAAGAATGTCTTTAACACCTAGAAGGACTGGAAGTTCCCTGGGCTACCAAGTCAGAAAGGGGGAAGGGCCGGGGCCCTCGTTCATGCCCCCTGACACCCACAACCAGTCCCAAGGATTGGAGCTGAGGGCCTCAGCCACACTCCTCCAACAAGCGCAACCACCCCAGCAACGACCACAGAGCCATTGCAGGAAGTGTCCCTGGGTCTCCCAAGCTGGGGTGATAGGGGGCCAAGGGCCTTGGCCATGCCTCCCCCAACACACTCAACCAGCCCAGTGATGACCACCAAGCTGCAGCAAGAAGGGCCCCGGGTTCCCAAGCTGGAGTGGTGGGAGGGGGCGAGGGCTTTTGCCACAGCCCCTTGACATCTTCACCCAGCTTGGCAATGACCAAGCCACTACTGGAAGCCCCCTGGTCTCCCCTGTGGGAATGAGGGGGGTGCCACAGGCCTCAATCCCGCCCCTCCTCCTTCCTCCTTCTTCCATCACATTTTCTTCTCCTTCCCCCTCTCCCTCTGCCTCCCAACTCCTCAGCAACAACATCATAGAATGTAAATAAAAATAATATTAATAAAATAAAATTTAAAAAAGATTATAAACCCAATAAATATTTATATATCTTTCTTGTCTCAGGTATCTGCAGCACCTTAGGATGTGGAATTAAGGGAAAAAAATTCTTTGAAGAAGGAAGAAGGGAAACTAATTGTGACTTTAAAGAATGATAATATAAATGGAGTTATCAATTTGAAGCCCGGATTCAAAAGAGAATGTAGCTGGAGCAAAGGCAGAGGAGTAAATTAGGACTTAATGAACCTGACCTTGGAAAATGCTGAGCCAAGGATACAGAAGCTGGGGGTGAATCCAGGCCCCATGTGATAAGCCTTGTCCACCTGAAAACCCATGGGAGAGATGGTCTCCGCTGGGATTGAAAGTAAATTCATGGCAGTGGAACAGTTGGTTAAAGTGAGGCCTGTATGGTATGGATAGATCTTTCCTGGCCCAACTCAGTGGAACTCAGAGGTAATCCCTAGTCCTATGTAAAGTCTTTGAAATGGACAGATATCAGTATTCATTCCTTCAATGGACCACCTTTGTGGATCTCCTATGTGCCAAATCATATGTTAGGGATATGGCAGGCAACAAACTCAATGAAATACTCTTGGTACCTTTGTTAACTAGTGGTAGAGAGAGAGATAAGCCAACAATCCACCACAAAGTAACAAGTGCTGTGATGGGAATGTGGATAATATGCTGTGTTAAGGAGACTGTGTAATGCGACAAGTATTACACATCTGCTCTATGTGACTTACAAATTGTCATCCCTTTCAGAGTCTCATCTCTGAATTCTACTTTTGGTTTTCGCCAGACTCTTGACTCAGCCCAACTCTTGATTTCATTCTCAGCTGTATCTCCCCTAAACGTCCCCTCTTTCCCTAATGCCCCATCAGTTGGATAAGGCTCTAAGTCCACCTGCTGAGAGTGTGCAGTGTACCTCTTCTAAGAGAAACATTTATTTTTGATATGACTTTCACTTCTCCTTGAATGAGTTCGTTAGATGCAGGAACAGCTCCTTATTTTTGACATATCTCAAGAATTAGACTGAATCATTTGTCATCTTGATATCTGAAGACAGTTTTCAACACATGTACAATCCCAGGGAGCCTCCTACTTCACAGTACTTTTCCCTGCTCCTCAAACATTCAGTAATCAGAACCAGAGGAAAAGGAAGCACTTAGTAAACCATATAGGCAACAGAGCAAGGGTTATTCCCTGAATGACTCCTCCATTAAAAAAAAAAAATTTCTTTTCATCAGCTGAACACACACTTATTCGCAGAGGTACATGCATATTGAGCACAGAGGTACATGCACAAGCATGTACACTCTGCTGGATAACTTCCATGTGCTTCTCCAGATCCATTCTCCCCCTATTCCTTCCTTGGTCTGCGACCCAGAAGTCTGACTGATATTGACAACCTCAATGGGTTCTCTTAACTTCTGGCCTCTGGTTGGGGGTAACCAGTGGGGATCCCCAGCAGGAAAGCTCAGAGAGAAAGAAGAGTGAGGTGGAAATGTGTATTCACTCATCTCCCTTCCTGTGAGGTGCCATGGGTGTCTGCATCTGTCGGCCAAGATTGCAGATCTGCCATGCGGCCCTTTTTCTCCATGTGGCTGCTCACTGCCCTTATCCCTTCAGGTCTAGGATGGTCATAGAGCTCTGGTGTTGCTACCTCCAGGACACTATACAGACCCTTGTGGTTATTCTACAGCTTGCCTATACCTTTGTAAATAGTAGCTTTATTAAACTCTTTTTAAATTACTCCATATGAGTGTGCCATCTGCTTTCTGCTATGACTTTGGCTGGCAGACACACCTAGAAGTAGTTAGATTAAAGGCCTCGCTCATTGTCTAATTAGAGTGCCTTTACAGAGACTGGGAATATTGACTGTGCTAGTGGCTAGTCAAGATGTTTTCGGCTGTGTTACTAGTCAATCTGAGACATAATAAAAGTGTAGAAAGATCAGCAGATGGGATTTACTTCTTTGCTATGTCTTTCTTCTCTCAAGAGCAGACCAGGCTCTGTAACTTTCTGTCTGATACATTCCCTCGTCTTCCTTCTAGCAAGGGAGAAGACCCAGTGGCCCAGATGGAAAGCAGAAATGCTGGAGCATGGAAGACGAAACTTAAAATGACTGAACGACTTAAAGAAAACAAGCAAGGATTTATTGGAAACAACTGCTTTAAAAGAAGAAAAAACACTCCCAGCTTAAGAAGAAAGAAAATGAGAGGACAGAAAGACAAGACAGATGAGAATCACTGCCAGGAAAACAAGAAAGAAGAAAGGGCCCCGTCCTGCTGAAAATACGTAAAGAGAACAGAAGGCCAGGGTACCCAAGCCTCCGTCTTTCTTTTACCCAGAAATGGGGCCCTCTAAGGTTATGTATCTGAGTTTGTATTTGCACTAAAAGAAAAATCATAGCTACAGGTTGAGGAGTAAGACAGAAGACTAGGAACCTTCTTACTGGTGTTAATTGGCAGGAAAATCTGGCCATCACTGCGAGGGGTACGATGCTGACTTTGTGGGGACAACCCCCAAGTACAGCCCGATGCCCCATGCTACGCTCACTCCCAAGACCAGCCGAGAAAGATGTATCAGGAGGCCTGGTCAACAGTTCCGTCTCTGAAATTACTAGCTGTGAGACTGCAGAAGCTGTCCAATACCCTTGTCTCTGTTTCTTTATATGAAAATGGCAGACAGCTCACCAGATGTCTGTGAGGATTAAAAAAAATAATAATATAATAATATAAAGAGTGTTGCATTGTTATCAGGTGCCAAGTTAGAATTTTTTTAAAAAAATAGTTTTCCTCTCTCCATCTCTTTCTTTTCTTTATCTTCCCTTTTACTCCCTCCTTCTTCCCTGCTGTCCTTCTGTCCTTCTTTTCTGGGTCTGGTGTAAAAGCTCCATCTGGATAATAACTATTATTGCTATTGTGGTTGTTGGTACTATTATTATTTTTATCATGACTGTTGCTATGCAGTTTTCTTCATGCACTCCCTCCTTCTTCCCTGCTGTCCTTCTGTCCTTCTTTTCTGGGTCTGGTGTAAAAGCTCCGTCTGGATAATAACTATTATTGCTATTGTGGTTGTTGGTACTATTATTATTTTTATCATGACTGTTGCTATGCAGTTTTCTTCATGATGCTTTTTCAGAAAACAGCCGCCCTGAACTCCAAAAACCACGACCTGTCTCCCAAGGGCCTCACCTGGGAAGGATTAGCCCATAAATCCCTGCCCTGTCTCCTGGATCTGCTTCCTCTCTGAGAAGGACGATCTGGGCACTGGTCATTATCCACTGCCAGGAGGTACCCAGGACTGAGAGACTATCCTCTCTCCAGCCTTTTCCACTCTGTGTGGAGTCCTGCAACAGGCTTTCAGGTTTTAATATGCTGTTTTGTCCTATTTTAAAAACAAATCCATTAGAACTAAACCAAGAAGAAGAAACAAAAGTCAAAGGTAATATTCCCAAAAGAGAAGGTTTCATTTAGTTTTGTGTTTGTCGGTTGTGGGTGTTCTTGCTAATCAGTCTGCCCAAGTCTAGAGCTCATATTGAATTTTATTGCCAATCTGGCTATTGATAACAAAGACCATCTTTTCAGAGCAACCCAATCAGAGATGGCATTCCCTGCCTAGCTGACAGGATCAGACAATGGACTCAGAGGCTCCGGAAAGGCTCTTTCTGCCAAGTTGGACACACTTTTTCTTTTTCCAGCCCAGCTGAACCCTCTCATCTCTCCACTCTGATGATAAGCCCTGTTAAGGCCTGGGCTTTCATCTGCCTGGGTGGTATCAGGGGGTGCAGGACATGTGGGCTTAGCCCCTGTGTTTGGGTGGCATGTGGCTGTGAGACTTTGTTTAAGTAAACATTTTATAAAATAGACCATGATGACGATAAAGATAATAGTATAAAGACACGTTATATAGGCATGTATTCTGCCATGCTGGGGACTATGGAGGGGTGATGTCTAATCCTCATAACCATGGTAGTTAGGGTCCATTATCCCATTTCTTAGATAATGAAAGAGGCCAGGGGTCTGAGTATCTTGACTCGAAGTCACGCACCCCACAGCTAGTGAGAAGCGGAACTGAGATTTCCTTTACATTTTGTTCTCTCTCTCAATGAAAATATTTCAGGTGGCATTTTTCTCCTTACCACACATTAAGTACCTGTCAAGTCCCCAAAATAAGGGAGAGAAGAGGAAGAGACCTGAGATTTCCTTTACATTTTGTTCTCTCTCTCAATGAAAATATTTCAGGTGGCATTTTTCTTCTTACCACACATTAAGTACCTGTCAAGTCCCCAAAATAAGGGAGAGAAGAGGAAGAGATGAAGGTAACCAGGGGAGCCGAAGGTTTCCTAGTCTTGCTGCAAATGCTTGCTCCTGCAGAAGTGAGAGCGAGTCCCGCAGGAGATAACGGTCAGCTAAGCCATCTTCTAAGATGCATATTCCCGCCACCCAACATGCAGGGCACAGATTTGAACTCACATCCATATTCTTTATCCACATCCACCACATCTCTTAAGATCCTCTGGAGCCTTCCTCGTGGAATTTTTTCAGTCCTTTCCAGACCTGGCCTGGTGAAAACCAGGTTGGGCGTGGAGCACAAGAGATGAGAATTTCTGACCCCCGCTCTTACTCTCTTCACTATTTCTGCTCTGAAAAGTTAGGTGTACTCAATTTTTAGCTGTCATCACTGTTCAGCTCAGTTTCAAAAAATTTCAATAGTAGTGACAAGTCTTTTCTACCCATACCCCCAAACCAGTGTGTTCTCTTCCTCAATATCCCCCCAAGTTCTGGCCAAGACTAGAATGACTTGCGGCTTTCACTTTACTCTGTAGCAGGGTTTGCAACTGTGTCACATGTTCCAGGCATGAGATTAAGGGCACGGCATTATTGAGACTAAGATGCACTCATTCCCTAAAATTGTTCGTTCATTCATTCACTCATTCATTCATTCAGGTCATCTTACAACATCCACTGAGTCATGAAATGATTAAAATCTCAGACTCTGAAATCAGGTTGGCTGGATATGTATCGTAGCCCTGCCACTTCATCAACTATGTAAACCTTGAGTAAGTTACAAAAGTTCTTTAAGCTTTACCTACCTCTTCTGCAAAATGGGGTCAACAACAGACAAGTGCTGTTAAGATTAAACACATGTCAAGCACTCGGCTGAATTACCCAGCGCATATTTAGTGAAGTCAGAGATGGCTTGACCTCTGGAAGAACTGTGTGTATGTGTATGTGTGTATGTGTCTGAGGAAAGCAGGCAGAAACTGGAATTTCTATGTAACTCCATCTCTGTTTGGCTCCTCCTGTCTGTTTACGTGGCTTTGACCAACTCCCCCAGTCTCTCTGAGCCGCAGTTTTCTCATGTCATGGGATGAAACTTCCATAAGTATACAAAATATTCAAAACTATTCTTGGATCAGTGTTACTGCTCAATAAAATGCCATGTTGCCCTCTTCACCTCCCATCTTACTCACCGATCAGGACTGAAGATCCAGGGGCCTGTGTCTGGGTTTACAGAAGCCGCTAGGAATTCTCTCAGCTAGAGTCAGGGACAATGTCCAAGGGCAGCATGTGTGGACGGGGAAGTGTGCAGAGTCATAAGGCACTCACTGACTTTTCTGAGAAAAATGAGCTCAGGAAAACCAAAATGTTGGCTATGTTTCCCTTCTGACACCTCATCTTTCTCTAGGATTAAGCTAAACTGGTGACCAGGCTCTGGGTTGGAGCAAGCCCTGCCCCTGCCACAGCCAGCTCTAGAGAAATGAGAAAACCAGCACAGAATGACTCAAGTTGGCTTTACCTAGGGAGGGTGGAACTCAGGCCTTCCATCCTCTCCAGGTATCACCGAGAAAGCTAAACATCAAAGACATGACTTTCAGTCTGAATGAATCCATTGTGGAAAGTTTGCCAAAGGCCAAAGGGATCTATTTGATCTTTTTAAAAATACACTTAACTTTTTTTTGTTTTTGTCATAGAAAATTGTGGTTATAAGAGGGGGAAGAGGGAGGGGGCAGAGGGTTAGGGAGCAATTGATTAATGGACAGAAAGAATGAGTCTGTTCTGTAATGATGAATATTCTAGTTACCCTGATTTGATCATCACGTATTGTACACAAACACTGATAGTCAACTCTGTATCTCTCAAATATGTGTAATCAATTATGTTTCAATAAAAAAAGAAAAAATACAAGAAAAAATAAGATAAAAATTTGTCATAACTTTAGATTTACAGAAAGTTCTCAAAGCTAGTTCAGATTCCTGATATTTTTCTTCCTGTTCCTCTAATGTTAGCATCTTATGTAAGTATGGGATATTTGTCAGAACTAAGAAACCAGCACTGGTAAGTTACTATCAACTAACCTCCAGACTCTATTGGGATTTCACCCGTTTGTTCTAGGATCTAATCTAGGACAGCACATTGCATTTAGTCTATTTGATTTTTAATGTATCAGTATTTACCTTTGGATCTAGAGAGTTCTGTGTCTATTAAAAGAGTCTGAAATTTGGGCTCTGATTTCAGCATCTTCCCTTCTAGAATAGTCTCTTCCTATCATCTTCATCTTGGTCATACCAGAAGGATGTGGTCAGGAGGCTCAGATTCTTCTTAATATTCTCGTGATAAATTGTTTTGACTTTTTACTCTTCAACTAGGTGGTTAAGTAGTGAATTGCCTTGGCTGAGGAATGCATTGATTATGTTCCAGGCAACATGTTAAGTGCTCATACAGTTATGTAATTTAATTCTCCTAACATCCCTTTAAAGTTGGTACTACTATTATTATCACCATTTTCCAGATGAGAAGACTGAGTTCCAGAGAGGTTTATCACTTACCCAAAACGCAACATTTAGTAAGTGGTAGGACCAGGATTTGAACTCAGTCTTCTGACTTTGAAGACAGATTTACTTTCTCTGATGTTTCCATTTGAAGGCATTTGTTTGCAGAGCTCTGTCCTAAAGCTCCTACAGTTTCTCTTATAGGTTTCAAAGAGATCGTGTTCACTTCTGTGCATGGCTGATGTATGCTACCCTTAGTCAGAATCGGTTCCAGATTAAATGTTTTAGAGCCTAGAGAGGAAAATGTCAGTGGCCCCAGCTCGTGGGTCTAAAATAATAAGTAAATCCTGGAGTGATTCAGAATTCTGGATAAGAGCTTATTTGCATTGTTCCCCCTTCTCCCCTCACCCACACTTACAAAACCTTGGCATTTTATCTCCTCTTGCCCAGGATACTATGCACTTATCTCCCTCCCACACTCAGTGCTGATGGGTGTTCCTCTGGGGAAAGAAGAACCACAGTCTACCAAGGAAAGATTAGAATCAGAATGAGAAAAATTCTGAGTTGGGCACAGAGAGCTCAGACTTATTGTAGGACAGGTGGATTTAAGGAAGGACCAGGGAGATGGCACCATCAGGCACAGAATTCATTTTATCAACTTTGGGTACAGACTGTGTGTGCGTGTAACCACACACAAATCCAGTTCAAAGAGACAGAGGCAGGACAGATACAAACACAGATTTTCAGGCACTTGCAGGCACAAATCAACTCATTTATTTACTCATTCACAGAACAAGCACTTACTAAGTACTTTTGATGTGTCAGGCTCTGTGCTCACACAGGTTTACGGTCTTGCCCTGCTTTTCAAAGCTTCAATTAAAATCTCCATGGTTGCAGCTATATGTGAGGCTCTAGAAACCCAGCATCTTTCTGGAAAATATGCCTATTTTTTCTATTTCTGCAAAAGGAAAAGAGAAGCTAGTTTCTAAGGAATGCAAATGATCAGAGAAATCAGTTCAGAGTGATTTGCAGTTCAGAGCAACAATAAAGCAGGGTCCTGTTGTACTTTAGTGGCCCCAAATTTCTCGGGTGGAGCAAATGTAGAAGGCTCTGGCGCCATCTGAAGTTTCTGTTATGGCATCCTCTCTGTCCCTTCATTCCGGGGGATATTGGTAACTAAGCTGAAAATGAGAACTGCACATGTAAATGTCAGGATAAAGTGAGGTGTCTGCAGAGTATGCCCTTGTTTCCTATTGGGCGGCGTCATGGTAGACATTGCAGGGAGGGACAGAACAGGTGTGCTCTGCCGTACCTGGACCACCATCACTAAAATGGACAACAGATTATGGGACCATCAACAGGAAAGATACACACTCTTTTGGGAAATATCCACTGCAGCAGTCAAGAAGGGAATAGAGTCACCCAAGACAGCTGGAGTGGTGAGGAGCAGGCAGACCACAGTATTCACATTTTTCCTTTATAGCCTCCAGAAACAAACACATGCAAACAGTTCCATTGGCAGGTGAATTGTGTACAGAGATGGGCATGTCAAACTGCTTCCTGGGAGGGCTGGGTGGGCAGGGTGCAAAAGGCGAGAATTTTTTGTCAGTTGTACACAAAAGGAAGGTGAGAAGCAAAAAGCTGATGAGGACAAAGAAGAAGATGGTGTCTGGTGAAGGAGGGAACAGCTGCATCGTGTCTGCTATTGGCTCAGGAGAATGTTCCTCCAGGGCCCACACTGGGGAGGTTGACATGTATTTGGGGCTTCCTGCAGGACTCCACAAGAGAATGATATTAGGAAGGGATGATATTAAGGAGAGAATCGTTCAGCTGGGTGTCAGCAAAGGTTTCCCTCCTGAGAGGAGAGATTTGAACAGGGTCTTGTACTCACAGGAAATGGCTTATACCTTTCAATTTGTGTAAAAGAAAAAAAGCCTGCAGATGTAGAAGTGGGAAGGGGTTTATGAGGGTCCACTGGCGTTTGTCTCTGTCTGGAGGGTCATGGTCAGCCTGGGAGTAGCTGACATGGGTTCAGCTGGGCTGTGGGTTCAGGGGACTAGAATGATTGACCAATGATGCCAGGGAAGGGGTTTATGAGGGTCCACTGGCGTTTGTCTCTGTCTGGAGGGTCATGGTCAGCCTGGGACTAGCTGACATGGGTTCAGCTGGGCTGTGGGTTCAGGGGACTAGAATGATTGACCAATGATGCCAGGGTTTGTGACCTCAGCACCTATCTCAATTAGGAAGCTTACAAGAAAACATACCTGATAGGGTTGTTGTCTCTTGATGATTCTGGGCATCCCTTGGCAAAAATCTCCATGGCTAGACTGGGAACTTCTGGGCTCAGCACTGGAATATGACCACTTAGTTGCCCAACAGGCAAAACTGGCCAGAAAGTACAGCATAAAGCAGTATCTGCAGAGGCTCATCATGTGTGCTATTTCTCACCACTCCAACAACCGTGGCAGACATCGTTAATCCATCCTGGCATCCTTTCTATTAAGCCCAGACATAACCTCATGATTCTCATTAAAACAAAGCCCCAGATAACCACTATGTATTGTTCATAGTAGGCACTAAATATGAAACTTGTTAGTCACCTTGGAGAAAGAGGCAGGGAATGAGAAAGACACTGCCATGCAACAGGTGGCATTCAATCATTCATCTCTTTATTAGTTCAGCAAATATTTACTAAGAAGTTTTGATATACTGGGGTTCCTGCTAGACACTGAGGAATATACATATAAGCAAAGCTTGATCTCTATTATAAATAATTTACTATTGTGGGAAGAGAAAAAGAGAAATAAGAAAATGAATTATTCCAAATAAGGTTTCGCATATTGCAGGAATATAGAAGGTGTAACCACCACTGCATGACGGAATCACAGAAGGTTTCATAAAGGTGGTAACACTTGAGCTTGGGCATGAATAAATGAAAGAATGAATGAATGGGAAGATGGAATTTATGGAATATTATTTTACACATTAACAAGAGCCATCTTGGAGGACATCTATTTGCTTTTTTCTTGCACTATGTGTTCATTCTTATAGAAATCCTACCGAGATTGCCTTCTAGGGAACCACATCCTAACCACTCTGAGACCACATTTAGGGATGCAACCTTGGAAGAGGGGAAGGGTCCAATCTGGTTGAGGGATGCAAAATGTGATCCAGACCTGAGTCAACCAGAACATTGAATTCCTCCAGCCACACAGCTTGGCCAATAATCTGCAATGAGACATTTGCTGAGACTTTTGGGAAAGAGGTTCTGACTACAACCAGGTCGGACAGTTGGATTCTCTGAGAGGAAAATCTGGCTGAGAGTGGAGTCAAATCAGAGGAAGCTGGTATAAGAGATAAACAGAAAAATTAGATCCAGGTTATATTGCTTGAGCCTCTTGATCAACTTATGCCTGAAACTAGAGCCATTCTTTTACTTCTCAATTATGAGAGCCCATAAATTTCTTCCTATTTATTTTTTTTCCAAGTCAGTTTGCATTGAGTTACATATTGCTTGTGACCAAAGGAGTATGAAGCTGACTTTGAAAGTCCTCGTCTCAGTTGTCCATGAGGGAAGTATCTGTCTGATCTATCAGGCAGAACCAGGTATCCAAAGCCTAGGAGAAACAAGGAATGCGGTAAAGATGCGGGATCTAATTTAGTGCTGATCTCCAATGCTGGAAAATGCTAAAGAAAGCTCACATCCCTGCTGTTAGTCAAGTCTTCCTAGAAATCTGGTCAAAATTTCTGATCCTTGAACAATAGTCCAGTTGCCTCCTGTTGCTGTTATACTTTGATTCATAAGAGAGACATAGGTAAGAACAAAAACTCCAGGAATATGCTATTCTCTTTCTAGTTGCCCTAATTTAGGTTCCCCCAGAAGAAGATTTGGGTGCAAGTAGTTGATCTGGGAGGATGTCCCAGGAAGCACCTGTTACGGAGTAGGGAACAGAGACAGGGGAGAGAAGGAAGCCAACAAATAGTATCTTATCAAGAAGTTTACCACTGACACCATCTTGAATTTCTCTCTTCCCGTGTCTCCCTGCTCCATGCCACGCCAGCCCCACCGGACTTTCTGCTGTTTCTCAGACACGCCAGACATGCTCCTTTCTCAGGGACTTTGCCCTTTGTGTTTTCTCCACTCAACTGGGTTTGCTTTCAACCTATAGATCACTCAGGGAGAGTTAACATCTTAACAATATTTAGTTATCTGATCAATGAATACAGTATATCACTCCATTAATTTAGGTCTATTTATTTATTTCATTTTTTTATAAGCTCCAATTTTTATTATTAGATTTGACAGACATAAAATTACAGTGTCAAATTTTATGAATATTCCTTTTTTTGTACTTTTGATGAAGATACTTTTTCAAAGCTTTATTAAAAAATGATTGACAAATAAAAATTATATAAATTTAAGATGTACAACCTGATGTTTGCATGTTTACATTGTGAAATGATTAAATCATTAGTTAATGAATTTATCGTATCACATACTTATTTAATTTCTTTCAGAAACACTACATAGTTTTCACTGGGTAAGTAAGTCTTGCACATATTTTGTAGATTTATCCCTAAGTATTTCATATATTTGATATTATTGTAAATTTTAAGTTATATATCAAATTGTTCATTACTAATACACAGAAATTGATTTTTGCATATTGATATTTTATTCTGAAATCTTGCTAAACTTATTACTTTTAGTAGCTTTTTTGTAGTTTCCATTGGATTTTCTTTTCTTTTTTTTTTTTTGACTGGTAAGGGGATTGCAACCCTCGGCATGGTGTTGTCAGCACCACGTTCAGCCAGTGAGCGCATCAGCCATCCCTACATAGGATCCAAACCCCCAGCCCTGGCATGGTAAGGGGATTGCAACCCTCGGCATGGTGTTGTCAGCACCACGTTCAGCCAGTGAGCGCACCAGCCATCCCTACATAGGATCCAAACCCCCGGCCCTGGCGCCAAAGAACGTATTTCATATAACTTGAAACCTTTTAGATTTACTAAGTTAATTTATTTTAAAGATTTGTTTTATGGGCCAGAATAAGGTCCATCTTGGTAAATATTCTGTTCACTTGAAAATAATCTATGTTTTGTTGTTGGGTGGAGTGTTCTCTAAATATCAATTTGTTCAAGTAGTTGACAGTGTTGTTCACTTTTCTTCTATGTATTGATGGATTTTCTGTCAACATTTTCACCTATTGAGAACAAGGTAATGACATCACTGGTGCAATCGTGAATTTGTCTATTTCTTCTCGTTATCCAGACAGTTTTTGATACATGTATTTGAAACTTTGTTATGGGGTATATAAATGCTTAGGATTGTAGGTCTTTTGATGAACTAACATCATTGTCATTATTAAATGACCTTTTCTATTCTTAGTAAAATCACTTGCTGTGACTTGCAGAATTTTTAAAAATATTTATTATTTTTTAGAACAGTTTTAGATTTACAAAAAATTTTGATAAGATTATACAGAGAGCTCTTATAAACTCCGTGCTATGGGTTGAATTGTGTCCCTCCATAAAAACATACGTTGAAGTCCTATCACCCGGTATCTCAGAATGTGATCTAATTTGGAAATAAGGTAATTTTAGACAATTAATTCAAGTTTACTTTCAAATAATTACATACCACTTCAAGGATAATGCTGGCGTCTTATAACAGAGTATTCCCACTTTCCCCCTCTAGTCCATTATAAAATTACTATCATTCATTTAATTTATTCATATGATATAATTATCCAATATATATTACTATTATTATTCTGAATAAACAGCTATCTATCACATCAATTAAGAATACAAAAAATAAGACTTTATTTTGCCTGCATTCCTTCCTTTTTTGGGTTCTTTTCTTTTCTTTTCTTTTTTAGTGTAAATCCAAAATGCTGGCCTATATAATTTTCCTTCTTTTTCAAAAGCAAAATCTTCTTTTAATATGTTTTGCAAAGAAGGTCTGCTGCTGATGAACTCCCACATCTTTTATTTTTTGAGAAAGTCATTATTCCGCCTACACTTTTTATCTTATTCAGGGGAAATTTACTTAACAAAAGTAATCATTTTAAGATGAACTATTCAGTGGCATTTAATACATTCATCATGTTGTACAACTATCACCTCTATCTAGCTCCAAAATATTTCATCACACCAAAAGGAAATTATGCACTGTTTAACCAGCCACACCTCATTTTCCCCTTTTCTCTTTGGTTTAGGCCTTAGCAACCACCAATCAGGGTGGTTTCTATGGATTTATCTATTGTCAATATTTCATATAAATAGATCCATACAACATATAGCCTTTTTTGTCTGGCTTCTTTTAGTTAGCATAATCCTGTTTAAGTTATCCTTGTTTTTGCATATGTCAGTATTTCCTGGCTGGTGAGTATGTCATTGTGTGTATATATTATAATTTGTTTATCCATTTATCCATTTATGGGCATTTGAGTTGTTTCCATCTTTTGGCTACCATGAGTAGTATTTCTATCAACATGGATATACATGTATTTGTTTGAGTACCTGTTTTTAATTCAAAGGGGTATATACCTAGGAATGGAATTTCTGAGTAATATGGCAAATCTATGTTTAACTTGTTGAAGAACTTCATCTTAACAGTTGAAAGAAAATTTCGCTTGATATAGTATTCTAGGTTGGTCTCTTTTTCTTTTTATCCAGCACTTTAAATATTTCATTCCACTGTCTTCTTGTCTGCATGGTTTCTAACAAGAAGTCTGCTGTAATACTTATCCTTATTTCTCTATATTCTTATCTTATTTCTCTTTTCCCTTGCCTCTCTAAAAATTTTATCTTTGTGCTTGGTTTTCTGTAGTTTGAATTTGATATACCTGGGTATAAATTTTTTAGTATTTATCTTGCTTAGTTTTATCTGTGCTTCCTAGATCTGTGATTTAGTATCTGTCGATAATTTTGAAAATTTCTTAGCCATTATCTAAGTATTTATTCTTTTCCATTATCTCTTTATTTTCCTTCTGGTATTCCAATAACATGTATGTTATACCTTTAGTAACCTTAGAAATTGTCTCACTGTTCTTGACTACATTGTATTTTTATTGACTTATTATTTATTCTGCATTTATTTTTGGAAAGTTTCTTTTAACATATGTTCAGGCACACTGACTATTTCATTGTGTCCAGTCTTCTGATGAGTCCATTAAAGCCATCATTTAGTTCTATTATAATTTTAAAAATCTTTTTCATTTTTAAAGTTTTGTTTCCCTCTCTGCTTACTTATAATACCCACTTGTTTTTGCATGTTTTCTACTTTTTCCACTAAAGCCTTGAACATATAAATCATAGTTTTTTAAATTCTCCGTCTGCTAATTACAAATCCTGTGTTATATCTGAGTCTGGTTCTGATGCTTTTTTGTCTCCTCAGACTGTTTCCTCTTGCCCCTTAGTATGCCTTGCAAATTTTTGTTAAAAACTGGACATGATATATTGGGTGATAGGAACTGAAGTAAATAGGTCTTTAGTGTAAGGTTTTATGTTAATTGAATTAGGAGTTGGGCTCAGTTTAATGTGTTTTCTATCTATAGGTGTCAGAGACTTCAATTTCCTCCAGTGTACTTGATTTTGTTTCCTTTGTTATGTTTGGGCTTCACTAAAAACTTATTTTGAATGGAGTCTATGCCTTCTGGCTCTTTCAGCTTTAATTCACTGGTACCATACTAAAACTTTATTGACAGGGTGGTAAGGTGTGTGTGTGTGTGTGTGTGTGTGTGTGTGTGTGTGTGTGTGTGTGTGTGTGTATAAAGGGCATTTTATAATGCTACTGTTAAGCCTCAATCTTTTAGTGGGCTCCTGTCTCTAAGCTGTGACCCTCAGAAGTGTTTCTCAATGCTTTTCCCTTCTTGGGTAAGACATGAAGACTAGAGGGTGAGGAGTTGAGAAATTTCCCTTACTTCACATTTAATAAGGCTCTGGTAAATTCTTTTCCCTTGCCAAATAGGCCTGCCTTATGGAGAATGTTCGGAGCATATTTCAAAGTGGTTACTTTTTCCCTCCTCTTGTGAGAAACATCAGGGGTTTCTCTTGCTTCTTTACTGTGAGAAACTGGTAGGTTTTCTAGAGGTAAAACCCAAGAAAGAGTGCTCCCCTAAGACTGCATCAGCCTGGAGGAGTTTCTGACTCACAAGCTAGTCTACACTCAGCCTCCAGCAATTCATCAAAATTACCATTTAAGTGTTATTATCAGTTATTGGCTCCAGGTAGTTCTTCTCCACATAAACTAATCTTGACTGCGTTTCTCTGTATTTGTTTGTATCGCCAGATTTCTTGGTGGTAATTTGCCCTGTAATTTCAATTATTATGAGTCCAAGAAAAGTAATTCGTTTTTAGTTCATTTGTTTGTTTGTTTCTTGTTGTAAGGATGGGAGTGATGACTTCCAAAATCTTTACATGTCAGAGCTAAAAGCCAGTTTTCTTTTGACTAGTTTTAGTATATCTTTTCTCATCATTTAACTTTTAACCTATTTTCATCCTTATATTTAAAGTGGGTTTCTTGTTTCTTGTAGGCAACATTTAATTAGATCTTGCTTTTTTATCCAATCTGAAAAATCTCAGCCTTTTAATGTGGATGCTCAGGTCACTTACATTTAATATGTTTATTAATATAGTTTAGTTTAAATATACCATACCACTCATATTTTTTCTGTCTAATCTCTTTTTTTTAAATTGAGTACTAACTCAACTAATTGAGTAACTAACTTCTTTTGAATTAATTTAGTACTCTTTATGATGTTGCTTTATTTCCTTTAAGTCTTATCCATAACTTTTTATTATTTATCTTTAATAGTTGTTTAAGCATTTACAGTATGCATCTTTAACTTATCATGGTTTACCTACAAGTAATATTATATACTTAATGTGCATTATAAGAAACTTAAAATAGTATGCTTCTATTTTATTTCTCTGAGCTTTTGTGCTATTGCAGTAATATATTTAGTTTTACATATGTTACAAATTGTACATTGTATGTTTAGTATTTTGGTTGAACAACCAATTGTATTTTAAGTAGTATAACCAATAAGAACAAAATCTTATATATTTACCTATGGAGTTGATGTTTCTTGTACTATTTATTTATTTGTTTAAATCATATGTAGTAGGCAGAATAATGGTCCTCCTGCCCCTATGATGTTAATGTTATAATTCCCAGAACTTGTGAAAATGTTAACTCACTGGCAAAAGGGCTTTGCAGATGTAATTAAAGTTAAGAATCTTGTGATAAGGAGGTTATCTTAGATTATTCAAACCCAACCTAATCACATAATTCTCTGAGAAGAAAGAACCTTTCCTGGCTGAAATCAGAGGCTGAGGTCAGAGAAAGATGTGGCTATAGAAGAATGATCATAGAACTGCCAGGAAGGAGTGTGAATTGCCTCTAGAAGCTGTAAAAGGCAAGAAAACAGATTACCCTTAAGCACCTCCAAAAATTAACAGAGTCTTGCAAATACCTTGATTTTAGCCTAGTGAGACCTATGTGAGACTGATGACCTACAGAACTGTAAGATAATAAATTTGTGTTGTTTTAAGCCACCAAATTTGTGGTAACTTACTACAGCAGCAACAGAAAACAAATACACGATGTATTATCACTGGGAATAATATCACCTCCAAGAGAGTAAAACTGGTTCTGGGACGCCAACAAAATATTACACTTTATGTATAAATATTACTCTTTATGTGCAAAGCACAAATATGCATGCAGTACATAAACAGATATGCAGTGTATTTGGGGCATTAAAATTTTATGAGCTGGTAATTAGGGAAAGAGTCTAAAAACACTCCTTAGGGAATGATAATGAGAAACGGTTGAGAAACACTGGTTTAGTGCATATTTCCACTTGTATCATTTTCTTTCTGCCTGAAGTATTTTCTTTATCGTGTCTCATAGTACAATGTTACCATTTGTAGGTGATGGATTTTTTAAGTGTACATATATCTGAAAAAATCTTTATTTTGCTTTCATGTTTAAAAGATGCTTGTGCTGGGTATAGAATTCTATATTGACAGTACTACCCCCACCTTTCATTACTGTAAAAGATTGTCCCACTATCTTTTGTTTTTCTTTTTTTTCTGATATAAAATTTGCCATTATCCTTATATTTGCTTTTCTGTGTTTCACATTTTTTTCTTTGTTCATCTTAAAAGTTTCTCTTTATCACTGGTTTTAAGAAATTTGATTATGACATGCTCTGGTGTAGTTTTCCTTGTGTTCTTTTATGTTTGCGGTTTATAGGGCTTCTTAGATCTCTATATTTATCGTTTTAATCAAACTTGAACAATTTGGGGCCATTATTTACTTAAATATTTTTTTCTGTAACTTCCTCTCTCTTCTCTTTTGAGTATTCCAATTTAGTGTATATTCAGTTACTTGAAATTATCCTGCAGGCCACTAATATTCTTTTCATTTTTTAAGACTTTTTCTCTGTGTATTTTATTTTGCATCATTTCTATTGCTATGCCTTCGAGTTTACTAATTTTTTTTTCAGATATGTCTAAACTGTAGACATTGCAGAGTTTCCTCTAAAATATTTCATATTTTATCAGTAGAAATTTGGTTTATATTTATATCTTTCCTGTCTCTACTTAATATTTAAACATATGAAAAAAGTTGTAACTTTTAATGAACTTATTTGCTAAGTCTAAGATCTGTCAATTTTGGGAAGTTTTTGTTGGTTGATTTTCTTTCTCATTATTTTACTTTTTGTTTGCTTGCCTGGTGATTCTTGATTGCATACCAGATATTGTAAAGTTTCCACTGTTGGATGTTTGATGTGTGTATATATATGTGTGCACGCATGTGTGTGTGTCCTTAACCTATGTTCTGAACTAGCTTACTTGAAAACAATTGATCCTTCAGAATCTTGCTTTTAAGATTTGTTAGGTGTGACCAGAGAAATGTTTATTCTAGGGCTAAGTTTTCCCCAATACTGAGGCAAGACTCTATGTGGAGAAAAATACTTAGAAAGTTTTAAGCTTGTTAGGAAAGAGTGTTATCATTGACCAATGTGTCTATCATGGACAGCAGATGGAAGTGGCAGCGCATGTACCCATTATTCACACTCAATTTTATGGAAATTAGTGTGACTAATTTCCAAGAGTGACTACCCTGGAATGAAGGAAGGAAGGAAAGAAGGAAAAAGGGAAGGAGGGAAAGAGAGAAGGAAGGAAGGAGGGAAGGAAAGAGGAACGGAGGGACGGAAGGAAAGAGAGAAGGAAGGAAGGAGAGAAGGAGGGAAGGAGAGATGAAATAAGGAAGGAAGTCCATTGTGGGTGGAATGTGGTGAATAAGAGGGAGAGTGCTGCAAAATGATGCTTGTGAGCAAGGAGTATATCCCTCTAGGTCTAAGGTCCACCCATGGAAGGACATAGGCCCTCCAGCAGGGATGGAGCATTCCCATATTCAAATGTAAACAGCACCATCTCATTTTTTATAGGGTTCTTCTTAAGAGCTCCCAAATTTGAGAGTCACTGGGGAAGTGTCACTGGGGACAATATCCACTCCCTTTTCTTGTCCCCGACCCTGCCAGCACCACAACCTCCATCAAAACATGCCAAATCAGGGAAAATTTAGTGTACAGACAAAGAGTTGGGGGTGCAATGTTTAAAATCTCTGTGATCTTTGGTAACTTTACTCATTAAATCTGTTTGTAAGCATCTGCTATATTCCAGGGACTGTTTTCGGCACTCGCAACAAAGTGATGAATAGGAAAGACTGTCCCAGATCTCATGAAACTTCTACTTTGGCTAGATAGGCAGAAGACAAGTAACAAAGACATTAATTCAGCACACATGCAACATCTCTGTGCCTTAGTTTGTGAAAGGGAGTCAGTGACAACACCCTTCTCATGTTGTAAGAGTCAGGTGACCTCAGATGGAATTGAGGGAAGAGAACCCGGCTTGTTCGTGATTGTTCCCAGTGTATCTTCTCCTTGGAAGAGCCTGGATTCTAAAGTTCCAGCTCAGAAAAGCCCTGGATCTCAACATACCTCAGTCAAGAGTTCTGAGGGGGCTGGCACAGGACAGGGCACCCTGCTTGTGCTCTGGACACAGGCCCCAAGCCAGGTGCACCTGGCCAACACTTTCTAGAATGCACAGAAGTCTTCATTCATTTTTGACTTGCATACGGGATAAGGCGAGAGATGACCTGGGCCTCAGTCTTGTCCTTCAGACCCAGCTCCTTGCCAGTCCTGCTCTCTCATGTCCCTTACCTCAAGAGCCTGGGAGCCTTGTCTGTGGTGCCCAGTGGTGTCTGGATGTGCCTCTAGGTTCAGATATTAGTATCCCTGGTTTTTCTGATTTTCATTTCCTTTTCTTGTCTGCAAGGCTTTTGAAATACATATTGCAGCCACTTGTTGCCCTGTTTTCTAAGCCGCCTTGAACTTCTGCCAGGGGCTGTTGCCAGAGGAGCTAATGACTAAGTCACTCTCCTTTCAGCCTCTGGCAGGACTGGGAATTCACTCGGGGATGGGATAGCAAAGGCTCAGACATCCTGAACCAATCAGGAAACCACAATAAAAGTGCCGACCAGGGAGGCAGTCACTCACCCTCAAAGCCCAGCGCTGAGCTCAGCTTGAGGTGACGACCAGGCCAGGGATGCTCTGGTTTGCTCCTGCAGAACCACATCAGAGGCAGAAACTCAGGCAGAAAGTCAGGCCCATCAGAGAAGCCTTGGGGGATGGATTGCAGGGTCCACAGGAAAGAGAAAGTCACTGTGTTTCTGAGCCAGGAAAGGCTCGCGGAAGAGCAAAGAAACACCAGGATGTGAGACAGAGCAGGCAAACCTAGGTGACATAGATTATGAATGATAATAATAAATAATGACTAACACCTATTGAAGACTTACTCTGTGTGAGGCCTTATTCAAACACTTTTAAAGCACTACTTTCAAAGCACTTCATTTAATCCTTCCAATAAGCTTATCAGGTTGGTTCCATTATTATCCTCACTTTCAGAGGAGGAAACTGAGGCATAGAGAGATTTAGTTGGCAAGAGCCATGTTGCCAAATGAATCCTTTATTATCTGGACAATTGCAACCTTCCTCATTAGTAATCCTCCTTCCTAAGTGTTTTTCTCAGATGGGTCACTTGTTCAGATGCATCCTGCACCAAGAGCCATGTTGCCAAATGAATCCTTTATTATCTGGACAATTGCAACCTTCCTCATTAGTCATCCTCCTTCCTAAGTGTTTTTCTCAGATGGGTCACTTGTTCAGATGCATCCTGCACTTGTACTGAGAGCTCAGGAAACAGCAGAGGATAACACAGCCATGGTCTTCATCTGGCTGATGCCAATGAACACAACATCTCTAACACGCACTTTGACCTCTTCCTTTCTCCTTTGTTTTCCAGTGTTTATGAGGGTTGATAGTGCAATAGACGAGTTCCTATCTTCTGATTATCTTTACACTTTCGTCTCTCTTGCAATTCCTACCATCTAGGATGTGTCTCTACTCCATCTACCAATTTTGCTCTTTTGAGCCCTGCCTGTCCTCCAAACAGCTGCTACAGTTTTAAATGTTGCCCCTTCATTAAGCTTTCCATGAGCATCCCCAGCACCCATCTTCTCTCCCTCCTCTGAACTGAGGGGATGAACACTTTGTAGTGAGTTTAGAGATTTTACCTCCTACCTCCTTCCATTGTCCATTTCCTTTAGAACCAGATAAAAGTAGCCAAACCTTATCTCTCTCTGTCTCCCCCACATATTACCATAGAGTATAAAAATAGTTTACAGAATAAGGAAGCAATTTGCCTAAGAGGAAATGGCATGCAGCTTCTAAAATGGCCCTATAATCCCCACCTTCTGGTACTCATGTCCTTGCGTAATCCCCTCCCCTTGAGTATGAGCAGAACCTGCAATTTGCTTCTAACCAGCACAACACAGCACCACTGATAGGATGTCACTTCCATGATTAGGTTACACAAGAATGTGAACTTCATCTTGTTAATAGACTCTCTCCCTGGCTTTGATGAAGGAAGCGGCCGTGTGTGGGAGGCCTACATAGCAAGGCACTGAGAGATGCCTACAGCCAGTGAGAAACACAGCCCTTAAGGAACTGAGTTTGGCCATCAACTACAGTAGTCCCCCTTATCCATGGAGGATACATTCCGAGACCCCCAGTAGATGCCTGAAACTGCAGATAATACCAAACACTGTATATACTATAATTTTTTCTCTGTACACATACCTATGATGAAATTTAATTTCTAAATCAGACATAGTGAGAGATTAACAACAACAGTAATAAAAGAGAATGATTGTAACAATATACCAGCATCACTGCTCTTGCCCTTTGAGCCATTATTGAATAAAATAAGGATTACATTAACATAAGTACTGAGATACCATGACAGTTGATGTGATAACTCAGACAGCTACTAAGTGACAAATGGGCAGGTAGCATATACAGCATATGCTGGACAAAGGGATGATTCATGTCCTGTGTAGGACAGAGCTGGACAGCACAAGATTTCACCATGTTACTCAGAAAGATGCATGAATGAAAACGCATGAATTCTTTATTTCTGGAATTTTTCACTTGATATTTTCAAACTGTGGTTTACTGCAGGTAACTGAAGTTGCTGAAAGAGAAACTGTATATCAGGGGGAACTACTGTACATAAGGCTCGAAGCAGATCCTCCCATGGTCCAGCCTTCAGATGAGGCTTCAACCCTGGCAGACTCTTCTGATTGCACTTTGAGACACCCTGACACAGAGAACCCATCTGCACTGTGCCCCAATTCCTGATCCACAGAAATTGTGAGGTGATAAGTGTATGTTCTTTTAAGACATAGATAATTAATACAGGGAGGCTCAGCAGACAAAATATAGAACTAAGGGAAGAAAGGGAATAAGGAAGTGGCATTCCAGGCCGTAGAAATGGGTGAGCAATGGCTGTATGAAAAGTTCGTGGAAGTTATTGGGAAGTCCAGACAGACCTGCAGAGGTAGACAGGGAACTAATTGGGGAAGACCTTAAAGGAGTTGGTCTTCAACCATTCTCCGAAGGAGAATGGTTGAAATGTAGAGGAATTATGAGATAGCGAGGTGAGTGTACCACCATTAACATTTAGGAGGTAAGAGGAAGATGCTACATTCATACCAGATGAACTTGGTCCTTTGACAGAAGCAGGTGAAGGTGAGACAGGAACAGGTGCCACCTAGAGTGGCAATGTTACTGATGAGAAGTCACTGTTTTACATGGATCATCTCACTTAGGCCTCGCCAACACCTTATGAGAAGTTTTATTTTTATCTATATTTTACAGGTAAAGATTAAAATGTTCAGAGAGAGTAAGTTACTTGCTGATTGTCATGCAGTTCAAAAGAGGCAGAATTCAGAAACAAATGCAGGTCCTAGTGTCATGGTGTCACACTGATGTTCTGGAACATTTTCCATCAGATGCCATGGGAGGCATGTGTTTTCTGCTGTTGTTGTTTGCATTGTTTTGCTGCTCTGTATCAAGAGTGCTTCGAGGACTGTTGTAGAGGGCAGGGTGGGTCTAGCCTAGGAATTAGAAGTAGGCAAAAGAAATACTCTTTTGTTGAGAGGACACGAAGCAAACTAATGTAGCCAAGGGAAATCTTGCAGGGGGTGTAAGGTATCCAGTGTGCAAAGGTCATGGTTACTGGAGCATCTGCACAAGGGAAGCCAAGGGCTTCCCAGAGATTTCAAAACAGGCAGCCCAGTAGAGATGTGAGAGGAGAGAATGGCAATGATGGGGGATGAAGGGCTCTCTCCAGTTACAAGGCTGATCATGAAGTAAGCTTGTGAATGGGATATGTAGGTAAAGGATACAGGAAACCTGTCCAGTTCACTCAAACTAAAATTTATGTTAATGTCCATAGTTTGGTTGATTTTTCCACTGTGACTTCTGGGCAAGGTATTGCCAGTCCTGAAATAAAATGTTTCATTCTGTGTTTCCATCTGTATAAGCCAAGCAGTTGATACTAAGTTATTGGGAAGAAAGCAGGCTTCACATTCATAGTTACTGCTGCCAGTTCAAGGCGAACAGCAACCTCCAAGTCAAAAAGGTATGATGGCATAGTGGTTCAGGATTTGCAGAGCTGGCATGAGAGTTTACCAGGAAAGATGGAAGGGTTTTCTAACTTTCAGAAGAAAGGGTGATGGTAGGCTCACCTTGCCTCACAAGTTCTGGATAGGCAGGGCATCATCCTGGGGTACTGAGAACCAGCTCTCATGCAATACTGAGAGAACCACAAACAGGGCAGCAACTATGCCTCTTTTACTCTTTCCTTTGCAATGCCTAGATCTGTTTGGCATCTAATAGTTGTTTTATAAAGATATGTTGAATGGATAAATGAGCATGGGCATGATTGTGCATGTTCCCTGGCTCAGTCTCTTTGCAGTCTATTTTAGATAAACAAATATTCTAAAGACTACCAGGAATTAGAAACTGCATTTCCAATTGAAATACATTTCAGGAACTGCAGATCTGAGAAGTACATATGCCACGTATAGTCCCTCCTTTCTCCCAGCTCCACTCCCCAATTGCAGAGGAAACCAACCTCCTTTCCTTCTCCCTCCTCCCAGAAGAGGGAAGCCAGCTCTAATGGCCTTGGCCCCAGTTGCTTGTATAATTAATGTGGGATTTTTCCTCCTCTAGTAAAAAATGACCTTGTCAAACCAGAGATGACAAAATCTTGGTTACTGAGTGATTGTGGGCTCCCTGCTGGGATGGCATCCTAGGCCTTGCAAAGAGAAATCTAATAAAATCGGTGTCAGGGGCTCCCTGGGTGCCAGGTCCCCTGCCGCCTGACCCCACGATCCCAATTTATTAGCCAAACCTAAGAAAGCAGACAAACCTCACCGGCTCCAGACAGGAGACTTCCAAGTGGGAGCTAATGTGGGGTCTGGGGCAAGGTTTCAGTAAAAAAAGACAAGGGAAATGACAGGAGGTGCCAGCCCAACAAGGGAGCCTGAGGAAGCCCTATTCAGAGCATCTCACTGCCTTGACAGGGCTGGTTTTACTTGGTGGAAGAATGTGTTAGAATTACTCATTGGGAAAAGAAGTATTTTTTTTTCTTTTTGCACTGTTATTAGCAGGGCTGTTGACTGCATACCTTGTATTAGCCATGTTCCTGGGAGTCAGCAGGCGTCAGTAGAGGAATATCCAAAGAATAATATCTGTATGGGGAGTTCCATTTTGTAAATTGAGCCCTTTTTCATGTGCAAGGGACTTTTTCATGTACAGTCACTATTTACCCTTTCCCACAACTGAAACTCCCTGTGATGAGAAGCACCAATTATCATTGTGCGCTATCTTCAGCCCTTATTAGCTAAGTGATCTTGGGCCAGTTACTTAACTTCCTTACCTGTAAAATGGGATAACAGTACTAGTCTTACAAAGTGAGGATTGCAACATGACAAAAACAGAACAGACCCGTGAAAACAATAGCCATGTATTTGTGCACTGTCTATGGCTGCTTTTACACTACACCATTAAAGTTGAATATTTGTAACAAAGACTGTAAGGCCCACAAAGCCAAAAATATTTACCACCTGGCTCTTTATAGAAAGTGTGTTGATCCTCAGTTTAAGGAATCGGGAAACTAGACAACCTAGGAGTCGCATTACTGAAGGAAAAGCTAAGCAAAATATAATGGATACATAGTATGGAATACAATGTTGCTTTTATAATCCATAAACTATGTGAGATATATGCTCACAAACATGAAAATTTCTTATAAAATAATGCTCAATGTAAGAAAGAAAGAAATAAAACCAAATATACAGTGCTATAACTTTTATAAAATTAAAATACCTGAGATATATGCTCACAAACATGAAAATTTCTTATAAAATAATGCTCAATGTAAGAAAGAAATAAATAAAACCAAATATACAGTGCTATAACTTTTATAAAATTAAAATACCTACGGTCGCATGAACAAAACCCACCAGGAGACGGTCTTTGCAAGAATCCTGTGATAGAAGTGTGCTATGAAATAGGAAGTGATTCACTCGTGACTCTATGCCTAAGATCGAAAAAATAATTGTGGAAAATGCTGAGTACAATGCTCAGCACGTAGTGAATTTTCACAAAGCATGCATCTTCTCATCACCATCATCACTTTATTATTGATCTTTTGAAAGTGAAATCTTAACCATGGAACTAAAATCAATGAAGAAGAACATGTATAAGACAACTTTGTTGCATCAGTGAGCCTAGAATAATTGACAGGCAGTACCCTTTTTAGAGGAACTCTTTAGAGGTTAAAAAAATCCAATTTATGGTTAAAATTAATGAATTGATGAAGAGATAAAAAAGGATTTGTTTACTGTAGTAGTCACGATTTCTGCTCACCAAATATTTCTGCCTCTCTGCCTTCCAGATTACATGTTCTGGTTCTCCTTTTGGTGAGTAGAAGCCATGTGAATAATTCTGGCTGAGTTGTTAGTATAAGTGATGGGTGTCACCTGTGGGCCAGAGTAGCAATTGCTCTTTCTAGACCCTCCAGAGTTCTCCTTTCCATGGGCACAGTGGCTGGCTGCACTTGAGGTGGTGGTTGCTCTGTTAGTCCCTGAGGAATGACAACGACCAGAGGTCCCTGCAGTCCCACAATGGATATGTTGACTGATGCCACTGAGATTTGGAGGGCGGGTGGCTGTTACCTGAGCATAGCTATTCTACATACTGACTGATACACTTTCCAAATCTTCAAAGACCTGGACACTTAGAATTGGAAAGTGCCTTGGATGCCATACAATCAGAACCTCCACACTGGCAGAATGAGTGAATATCTAGAACAGGGAGACCCAACCACATTGACAGAGAGCCCACACCCCCCACAAAAACTATCATCTTCAGTCACCTCTTATCATTATTGAGATTCTTCTGTTTGGAGCCAAATTCCACCCCCTTGCCACTTCCACCCGTTCGCATTACTTCTCCCCTTATCCCTCGTTCACACAACAATCACAGATAGGGGAGCATGGTAGACATAACAATGACACTCAAAGATGTCCACATTCTAATCCCAGGAGCCTATGAATTTGTTACCTCACATAGCGAAAGGAACTTTGCAGATGTGATTATATCAAGGATTTTAAGATGGAAGATCACTGATTTTTGAGAGGGCTCAATATAATCACAAGGACTCTTACAAGAGGGAGGTAGGAGGATCAGAGTCAGAGAAGGAGATGTAACAAAGAAGCAAAGGTTGGAAGGCTGCTGGAAGGGACCTTAAGCCAAGGAACTCAGGCAGCCTCTAGAAGCTGGCAAAGATGAGGGATGGATTCTCCCCCGACTCTCCCTGCCAACACTTTGATTTTAGCCTTGGAAGACCCATTTCAGACTTACTTACTTACTTACTTACTTTTTATTTATTTATTTATTTATTTATTTATTTATACTATGAATATTCAGGAGATACAAAGCTAATTTTCACTCGTGCCAATGATGTGAGGGCAAACTTCATACTGGCAGCATACCCATTACCAGAAATTGCATTTGTACCCCATGTCCCTGACCCAGTTAGCCCCAACCTCCCTCCCCCTCCCCGTCACCCCCAACTCCACTTTGTAACCCAAGGAATGTTCTCTCACTCTGCAAGACCAATGTCCTACTTTGGTCCTTCTTTCCTTCCTTCTTTCTCTCTTAGCTTCCAAATATGAGTGAGCACATATGGTATTTACCCCTCTGTGCTTTGCTTATTTCATTCAACATAAGTTTCTCCAGGTTCATACATGTTGTTGCAAATGATAGTATTTCATTCTTTTTTTATGGTGAAGTAGTATTCCATGGTGTATATATACCACATTTTCCTTATCCAGTCATCCATCGATGGACATTTAGGTTGGTTCCATGTCTTGGCTATTGTAAACAAAGCAGCGATGAACATGAGAGTGCAGGTATCCCTTCGACATGATGATTTCCATTCCTCTGGGTATATACCCAGAAGTGGGATTGCTGGATCGTATGGAAGATCTATCTGTAGTTGTTTGAGAAACCTCCATACTGTTTTCCATAGTGCTTGTACTAATTTACAGTCCTACCAACAGTGTAGGAGTGTTCCCTTCTCTCCACACCCTCGCCAGCATTTGTTATTCACCATCTTTTTGATTATAGCCAGTCTAGCTGGGGTGAGGTGGTATCTAAACGTAGTTTTAATTTGCATTTTCCTGATGACTAGTCATGTTGAGCGTTTTTTCATGTATCTGTTGGTCATTCATATGTCTTCCTATATCAAACTAAAAAGCTACTGCACAGCAAAGGAAACAACAACCTACAGAGTGGGAGAAAATTTTTGCTAACTATGCGTCTGACAAGGGATTAATATCCAGAATGTACATAGAACTCAAGCAATTATACAGTAAAAAAGCAAATAACCCAATCAAAAAATAGGCAAAGGAGCTGAATAGACATTTCAGACTTTTAACCTCCGGAACTATAAGATATAAATTTGTGTTGTTTGGAGATACTAAGTTTGTGGTAATGTATCACAACAGAAATAGAAAATTAATATAGTGAGATTAGTTACCACATTTCTTTGAACCTTCTGTTTCCAAACTAATGGTTCTTTGCTATACCTGGTTTCCTTTTTAATATGATTTCCTGATACTTAAAAAAACTTGGTTTCATTATTAAGTTTGTAAAAATTGAGATTCCTAGAACTTCAACTTCATTTTTATTCTGGTTGTGACTTAACAAAAGAAATGTCCAGCAAAATTAGCTCTGCCTAGAGCTAGTCATTGTGAGTGGTCATTGTGCAGACCAAAGCAACACAGACTCTCTAAGAAGCTCATTGAACTTGGTGTCTACTCACACTCTTAATAAATCCTTTTCATAGCTGATATTGCTGTCCTTTAGACAGATCTTCACAATTCTATAATTATTCAGTTAATTTTTGAGGAATTAAGTATAGATTTTACCAATTCCTTCAGATTACCAAGTATGAGTTAGTTAACTCATGAGTTGTGTAATTTGAACAAAATCAACTGAATTTAACAGTCTACATTGCAGACAAGAAATCAAGAGTCTGACAAAACATATCAGCTCTGAGAAACAGAAGGGCCCTCATTTCTAGGGTCAAATAATACTATTAACATTTTTTTCTTTATTGATTATATATCCCAGGCCCTTTGCTGAAAACCCAGCAGTTATTGCTTTATTCAATTCTTAAAACAGTTGTATGAGTAAGAGGAAGGGAGTATTATTATTGCTGTTTTAATGATGATAGCATGGCATTAAGGGATGGTTAAGAAACTTTCCCAATTTTCACAGCTAGTGAATGAGGGAGCTGACCTGAAACCAAGGCCGACTAGCTCTGTCGATGGTGCTTTAAAACGATGGCATTAAGGGATGGTTAAGAAACTTTCCCAATTTTCACAGCTAGTGAATGAGGGAGCTGGCCTGAAACCAAGGCCGACTAGCTCTGTCGATGGTGCTTTAAAACCGTGCTACAGTATCACCCATAAAGGTATCTGTATGGTCCTCACTGGCCTGTGGCTTGGATTTGTCTGATCCCAGGTCCAGAAGCAGCCTGAAGTGTGTGGGCACTGTCCTTAGAAACGAAAGGACTTGTCAGCTCATTTTTGATGGATCACATTTCTTAGAATAAGCACAAAATATTTTCCATTTGCTGAGTGATTTTATCATGCCTCTCTGGGCTGGGCTCTGGAGGAGAGAGAGGAAACAGGTTTCACGGTTAAAGCCTGAGAAATACCTCTCAGGCAGTCATGGGTGAGGGGTTAGTAACGGGTGACTTCGGCCCCTATTCATGCTCACCTGGCACAGGAAGCTCTGGGTGGTTTGGCCCCAACTCTGAACAACAAGCTCCTCATTTGCCCTCCTGAGTTGATGGTCTGGTGGAGAATGTGTCTGAAGGAATTTGTTCCAGGAAAAGCCCAGCTGCATCTGACAGGAAAGAGAGAAAGGAGAGACTGAAGCATAAATCTCTGGCCTTCTGCCTCTTGCTTAGGAATCTATTCTCTCCAGCCTGGAAGCATGGAAATGAGTAACTGGTGAGTCTCAGAGCTTGGCTGAGTGTCATACCCCTGGGCAGACATGTGGGCCCCCTGAGGAGAGAAATGTCCCTTTTGTTAGAAATCATCTATATCCAATATTAAAAGCTTACTTTAGCTAGTAAGCACATGAAAAAATGCTCAGCATCATTAGTCATTAGGGACATGCAAATCAACACTGAGGAGAGAAATGTCCCTTTTGTTAGAAATCATCTATATCCAATATTAAAAGCTTACT
The DNA here is from genome assembly GCF_000696425.1 of Galeopterus variegatus. Classification (NCBI taxonomy): domain Eukaryota; kingdom Metazoa; phylum Chordata; class Mammalia; order Dermoptera; family Cynocephalidae; genus Galeopterus; species Galeopterus variegatus. Next base: position 45,728 of record NW_007734184.1, on the reverse strand, counting down.
TTATCTAGTAAGCACATGAAAAAATGCTCAGCATCATTAGTCATTAGGGACATGCAAATCAACATCACAATGAGATACCACGTTACACTGACTGGGAAGGCTCTAATCAAAAAGACAGACAATAACAAGTGCTGGTGAGAATGTGGAGAGACTAGAATCCCATACACTACTGACGGGAATATAATGTGGTGCAGCTGTTTTGGAAAACAGTCTGGCAGTTCCACAAAATGTTAAACACAGATTTAGCACATGACTCAACCGTTGCACGCTTAGGTATATACCCAAGCGAATTGAAAGGGGTTGGTCAGGTACAGTCTTGTGGAAAGTCACAGCCATTTTGATAATGAGTGTCTCCATTTCTCCCTCCCCCTTGTTTATTTTATGCTGTATTCCCTAATGATAAGAGCCTGCCTAGGATGAACTACCAGCTGCCTGCCTCCCACCCCCTTCCCACTTAGCCTACTGCATGCAATTATTCTGACTGCCTGGCCCCTGAAGTCACTGGGGTTTGAGACGGACTCCTCCAATTAGAGAGAAGCATTTTGTGGGACATCACAAAGGGAAGAGGGGACACTGATACAGCAAACACACCTGAAATTGGCAGCTATCAGAGATGTGGCATGGGCCTACAGGGAGAGTCAAACTCACAGAAGAGGAATGGCAGGTGAGAGGCTGGGAGCCAGATTTCAGGGAGCAATAATGGAGGGAAAAAAGAAAAAAACAGCATAACAGAGAGAAGAGTCCAGCCCCCTGGGCCCCATCAACAGCAGTTCCTCAGTGGAAGACAGCCATGAATTACAGGAACAGCAGAGTATGAAGCCTCGCCTTAAATCTTAAGACTTAAGCTTTGGGACTTCTGAAGGCTTTTGGTTCCTTGGAGGCACTTAGGAAAAGCTGCAACTCTCTTTGAAGGGTTTTCTCTGTTTACAATTATTAGCTTCAAGTAGAATGTTTGCAGTCAGCCAAAAGCCAGTTCTAAGCAATCCATCAGACACGTCTATATGGGTCTGAGCTTTATTCAAAGGCAGGGCTAAAATTCTGTCCCATGGGAATGCTGGGTCCCATGTTAATCAACCTGAAATTATCAGTGAAGAGAGGGTGGGTGTCCTCTAATTCTACATGCTGATGTACCTGGCTGATAGAATAATTTCTAGTTGTTTTATACCTTTAAGGTTTTATTCTCTTCGGTGAAAACCAAAGGTAACTAGCATTCTGCAATTGCTTATCTTTCCCAATCATTTAAAAGTATTTCTAAGGTTTACTGCATATGTTACTTATTTGTATATAACATGAATATTTTACATTTATTTCACTCTGACAGATATGAACATGCTTCTACTATGTTTTCTACTTACCAAGTATTTCCTTTGTTCTCCACCCCCACACACCCTATTTCCCATTTTATTATGGGATGATCTAGTTTATTTTTTGTTTTTGCTTTTGTTTTCTTTTTTCTCTGTTAGAAGTTATACATTGCCTATTATTTTAGCAGTTACTATTAAAGTTTTTTAACATGTGTAAGTATCTTAACAAAGTCTCAAATTAGGCAAGCTGTCTCCTTTCTTAGCCTCTAAAGGACCTTAAAATTCTTTAACTTGGTTCTTTCCATTCTCCACCTTCATGCTGCTGTTTCTAGTATCTCGTTTCCCCATTACCAGCTGTCCACTAAATAAGGCATTATTATTACAACTATTACATTTTAAGGCAATTTTAAAAGATGTACCGTTATGTTTACCAGGTTTTTTTCCTTAGCATTGCTTCTTGTATACTACTTCTTCTTTCTGGGATAAATTTCATTTTTTTTGTAGTCTGTTCTGGTGGAAGAAAGAAACCTATAATGATTTGTGCTAAACATGTTTATCATCTTCTATAATTGTCTCAGCAATTCTGCAGAATATGAACTATTAGTCCTATTTTACAGATGAGAAAAAAAAAAAAAGGCACAGAGAGGAACGTGACATGCTTAACCAAAATCATAGAACTGGCATATTTCAGATGCAGCCAGATATTTTGCTCAAATATGTACATCTTTGGATAGCCAAGGAAGCAACATACTTAGAGTCAAATAGATATATCTCGGGCTAATAAAAGGTAATTGTTGGGGGGCTGGCAAGCAATCAGTTAATGGACACAAAGAATGCTTATGTTTGTAATGATGAATATGGTTAAAAGATGTACCGTTATGTTTACCAGGTTTTTTTCCTTAGCATTGCTTCTTGTATACTACTTCTTCTTTCTGGGATAAATTTCATTTTTTTTGTAGTCTGTTCTGGTGGAAGAAAGAAACCTATAATGATTTGTGCTAAACATGTTTATCATCTTCTATAATTGTCTCAGCAATTCTGCAGAATATGAACTATTAGTCCTATTTTACAGATGAGAAAAAAAAAAAAGGCACAGAGAGGAACGTGACATGCTTAACCAAAATCATAGAACTGGCATATTTCAGATGCAGCCAGATATTTTGCTCAAATATGTACATCTTTGGATAGCCAAGGAAGCAACATACTTAGAGTCAAATAGATATATCTCGGGCTAATAAAAG